>NC_133363.1:12298163-12386129 GCF_049309525.1 Garra rufa | reverse complement strand
CAGAGATAATGAAAAAGGATTTGAAGGTTTTAGACATTTTCCGATATATACACTGACTCAGTAAAGCTGGGAAAGTCCTTTAACCAGCCAATAACAGTGAACATGAACATTTGTGTGTGATCTTGTGCCTTTCAGTTTGTTCACAAACAACAGGCTTTCCTAATTGTCAAGCTGTTAGTAGATATTGCAATATTTGTGTTAAAATGTGATAAGAATAAAAAAAACATTTTACATTTAAGTCAAGATGCAGATTTGTGAAATTCATTAACTGAAAGAACCAGCAACAGAGACAACAGAATTAAGAAGTCATTTATGCCATCAAGCGTTCAAGCGACAAATAACTACCAAAACAATAATCAGCATAAGACAACCAAGAGTTCAAAATTCAATTTATAGTGGTTATAACTGTAAGATTACTTTATCTTAGCACTACTTTTCTGCAGTTTATATTATGTTCATATTTGTTCATATTCTACCAGCATATCTGGAAGGTAATGTGGTCATTATTGCAGCACTTTTTGTAAGAGCTTAAACTAGTACTTTTGTGAAAGCCAGTAAGAAATCCATTATTAATCAACCCTGCTGGTGATGAATGCATTAATAAGCTTCTCTGAGTCATGTTTGGACACAAAGGATCTAATTTGTGCTATGTTTTTTAGATGGTAGTAGGCTGATTTAGATATTGTTGTTATGTGGCACCTGAAGCTAAAATCAGATTCTAGAATAATACTAAGACTCTTGACTTAATTTTTAGTTAGACCCTTGGAGTCAAGGTATGCATTTACCTTTTCTATTTCAATTGTGTTGCCAAATACTATCACCTCTGCTATGTCTTTATTTAACTGAGGAAGACTGTGCACATCCAGCTGTTTATTTAATTCATGCACTTGCACAGGGAGTGTATGGAACTGTAAAGCCCTTCCAAAAATCTGTTAGCAAATGGTAAATCTGATGCTCATTTTAAAGAAATAATTTTATTGTCTATGGTCATGTAACCCCAAAGTGGCGCATCCTAGTAATTCATTTTAAAGGTAATATGGCAGGAGAGATTATTCGCAACACACACACATATATGTATATATTATATCCAACTTCCAACCATAAAAGCTTTACTATAAATAAAACCAAAAAATGCTCTGGTTACTTATGGGGAATGCATTAAAACTAATGGAGAGCACATCCAATAGTGGCATTCTATAAGCAAGTGTAGAATGAAGCTGCACAGAAGCCACACAGATATCACCAACAGAAACTCTGTTTGACAAAGCCCAGGAGGAGGCCATTCCTCTTGTGGAGTGGGCCCTCACTCCAATGGGACACTGTGAACCCACTAAGGCATAAGCCAGGGCTATAGCATCAACTATTCTGAGATCGAGGATTGGCCTGACCCCACCATCTTTCATGGAAATGAGAAAGTGGCTTCTGTAAAAGCCTGACTCACTGTTCTCTCGAGGAACAGTCTCTACTGGAGCGAGTAACCTCATCCCATGGGTTTGCAGAACCCAACCTGACCCTTTCCAAACCTGAAGCCAGGTGGTAAGTTGTCTGAGTCCTTTGAATTGCAGGTCACTGCATAGAGGCAGCTTCTGGTGCTTTGGAAATGGGTTAGTGTTTTGCCATCTGAGGATGCTGTTGGAGCCCAGGCTCAGACTTGGGCTGAGGCTGTGCCCGAAACAGCACAGACTTTGCAAGCTGCTGGAAGGATGGAACCTTCTGGCAACTTGAACCAGCTGGCAAACTAGAATGCTTGGGCCGAAAGTACCACATAGCCTATGATGACTTCTGTGCCACGGTGAAGTGCTCAGCAAACCCATCCATGGCAGATTCCAATAATTCCATGGGGGAAACAGGGAAATTGAGGAAGGCAACCCTGTCAGCTTCCTTGATCTTCATTAAGTTCAACCAAAGGTGACACTTAAACACCACCAGGTTGGCCACGGCCTTGCTGATAGCCTGCGCAGTGGCCTTTGTAGCATGCAGAGCCAGGTCAGTCACTGTGCACAACTCCTTAAAGGCATCAGAACGTGTGGAGAAGTTTGGCCTGAAATACTTGGAGCACCGCCATCGTGTGAAGTGTTGAGCCAGCCAGGCCAGCCGCTGAATACGCCCTGCCAGCTAGAATGGAGGTGGTCCTGCAAGGCTCGGATGGATGCGCTGCATGGGCTTTCAATCCTAGGGCTAATAGATGGCAGATGTGCGCCGAGACTGCCTCTTTTAGAGGGTGAAGCTTGCCATAACCCGTTTCTTCAGCGCCGTTAATTTAGGTGAGGGCAGCAGAAGTGGAAGAATGGGTGTGCACAGAGTAGAGTATGTCCCAGTAAGTTCTTTTTGATCTTCCAAGATTAATGGTTCTGGCTTCTGGTGGGAGGATAGTTGATGGCATTTTTCAGGTAACACCTGTAAAGGCTGCAGACGGGCTTTTCCAGAGCCGACACATCCAAGCCAAGTTCCTCCGCGGCCTTAATGAGGATGGGAATCAGCTCACTGTCCACGCTGACCTGTGCTAAGTCTCTGGGAAGAAAGGTGCCAGGATCACGCCCACTCCTTTGCATCTGAAGCTATTAGTGTCATTGGGGACAGCTTACTCCTCTGATCTGCTAAAAGAAATCAAGCCGCTCACTGCAGACCTCACATGTAAAGCACACCGGCGAATCAAGGTGTTGTGGGCCAGCACCTGAGTTCACTCAAACCCAATAAATCAGTCCCACTGCCTACTTCCACCGAGGCTTCTGGGAGGGAAGAAATGGGAGAGCAGATGAGGGAGGACCGCCTTCATGAAAGAAGGCGATCAGCGAGTGACGCAGGGCGAGACTCATGCTCTTGCAGTGAGAGCAGTCTGCGCCACTGAGTGCAGCCCCGACACACTCACCGTGCCTGTCTGAGGTATGCAGGGGTTCCCTGCACAAGCCACACTCACGGTACAACATTTTAAACAATGCCGCTTGGAAATATACTCTTAGAAAATGCTTTCAGAAATTGTTGGATGGCCACAGGGGAAACGCTTATGACAGATGTCCTTCCATTGCCGGGGCTCTTTTACAATGAGTAGCAGGTTTTGAGTTTCTTGCTTCAGAGTACAAGGAGAAGATAATCTTTGTGGTGAAGGAGAAAATTCTGACAAAAACGAGGTCAGGGCCAACTTACAGAGCAGTCGTCCCCACCCCTTTTGGCAGGCTGAAGCGCCATTAGTTTGTGCAGCTACACAGACGTGATCTGGCTTCAGCATCAGATTCAACAGAAGTTTCACCCATAATCATCCTTGATGCAATGGGACAGACCGTTCGATAGGGAACCATGGTTACTATAGTTCAACTATGGTATAATTAAGCATGATTTTGCTGCACTAACCATAATTTAACCATGTTTTTTTTGTAGTAAAATTGTGGTTATACAAACACTTTTACTATAGTAGCACCATGGTTAATTTTCATAAGAGATGGCAATGCTACTGATAGCTGTGCACATATTTCATTTGCAGCACAGAATTCTCCTTAGTGACCAAACTGCAGAATGCTGCTATTAGTTGAATTTGCAGGTGCGATTATTAACCGTGAAAATCATTTGAAGAGTGTTTTATACCAGTAACCCCTCACTGCAGTACTCAAGATCGAGGGGGCGAGGTTACATCCACATCCAGGTGGTGGAGATGGGTAGGTTTAGGGTTCAGGGGGTGGTGATGTGCAGGTTCTGGATCCAACCTCGCCCCCTGGATCTTCTGCTCTGTAGTAAGAATCCCTTTTATACTGATATATCTGCAAACATTTGCAAAACACACAAGCATAGGAATTGCCTGTGTGGCACACAACCTCTCTGAAATATATAACCTCCCACCATAACTCTAGTGTTTTTGTAGCTCAAACAGTAGAGAATGGCACCAATAACATCAAGGTTTGATTCACAAAATTTGCAAAACTTAATTTGGATAAATTCTTCTGCCAAATATAAATATATAATTTTTTAAACTTAACTTAACATTTCAGAGTCTTATTTTGTGACATTATTTTGCAGTTTCCTAAAATATTTATTTAAACCAGCCATGAAAATGTGTAATATTCATACTTACAATGCAATTTTCACTTTTGTCATTATTAAAGTTAGAAAATATTATATTCTTGATACACTAAAAGCTCCATAAAATATACTATGTACTTAATTGTGCACTGCATTGTGATGTGTTTCAGGGTTAAAGGAAATGTCCTGAATAAACAGATAATGACCTGAAATTGACCAGTTCTCTAAATTACAATCACCTTAAAGATTTTTTTTTTTTTTTTTTTTTTTTTTTGCAGTGTCTAAAAAAAAAAGCTTACAAGATTAATTTACCTGAATAAGCAAAGGCATGATTATTAAACACTCCAACCTTTCTCGTTGCAGGTTCTTTAATACTTTTTTTAAAGAATTTAAAAGAATTTTTGGACTTCACCAATACTTCCTCCTGAAATTCAAAGATATTTTTCCAGGTTTCAGGTTCATCAATGAAATTACTGTGTAATGCTATAGTATTTTCTGCACTTAGATGAAAAGATTGGTGTCACTATTTTTTGAAATTTTTTTCTCAAAATTGTGAGATATAAACTCGCAATTGTACAACTTCATTTATTTATCATGTGGCTGCACAAAAAATAGAAAACATGATAAACAAGGGAATGACATGACAAAAAGGAACAAAGAAGATAAATCTTATAAACATGCTCCTTTTTTGGCGCAAAAAAATAATATAAAATAAAAAATAAACAAAAATGAAATAAAGAATAACAAACAAGGCAATTAGGCTTGCATTTACAGCTCATGAACCCATTCTTAAACACCCTTCACCAATGTAAACATATTACTTCATTCAATAAAAGTTATGTTTCTAGATTACACCACTATATTCCAAGTTCCTGATTAACAACATATTCTGCAATTATTTTGTCTTTATACATTTTTTTAAATCTCGCAATAGTTGCAGATTGCTTAATTTCATCAGTTAAAGCGTTCCATAGTTTAACTCCATGAACAGACACACACCTCTGTTTTAAAGCAGTCCGTGAAAACAAAGTCCGAAAATTATACCTTCTTCTATGTTCCTCATCCTGTGACACTAAGGAAAATAAATTTTGAAGAAATTCAGGCAATATTCTTCTTTTAGCCTTCCAGACAACCACCAACATTTTCAAATCAACCAAGTCCTTGAACTTAAGTTGCTTGGACTTAATGAAAAGGCAGTTGGTGTGGTCTCTGTACTTGGCTTTTATTTACCACTCTTATGGCTCTTTTTTGTAAGAGAAACAAAGGCTTGGTATTACTGCTATATGTATTCCCCCAGACCTCAGTGCAATAACAAAAATATGGGAGTATCATAGAGGAATATAACATATACAGTGAACTCTGGTCGAGCAAATCTTTAACTTTAAACAAAATACCAATGTTTTTACTGACTTAACTTTTTATATGATTAATATGGGCTTTCCAACTTAGTTTTTCATCTAGCAAAATACCCAAGAACTTAATCTCATTTACCTTATCTATATTAACACCATCAATGGTTATTTTAACGTTTTCATCCTTTTTTCGATTGCCAAAAATCATATATTTAGTTATATCCTAGTTTAAAAATAACTTATTATCATGAAACCAAGTTCTGACTTTGACCATTTCTCTTTCTATATTTGATATTACTTCAACCAAATTACCTCCAGAGTGAAAAATGCTTGTATCATCAGCAAACAAAAGAAATTGTAGTATTTTTGAGGACTCACAGATATCATTGATGAACAAAATAAAAAGTAATGGTCCCAAAACTGACCCTGATCATTTATTATAAATTGATTTATAAATTCTCAGAAAATGGCTATATGCTTCATTCACATCATTCACATATAATATAATATAATATATATATATATATATATATATATATAATGCTATAGTATTTTCTGCACTTAGATGAAAAGCTTGGTGTCACTATTAGTTAAACCACTGACACAGCTTAGCCCAAAGCATCTCACACACTTTATTTCACAGCTGTCATTTTATGAAATAAGCTTAATTTATCTTCAGCCCAGAGATTTGCACAGTTTTATGCAGTTTGGTAGATTATGTGGTGACACATCTCACCCCACTCTCTGGCTCCTGATGAAAATAATTGTTAGTGACAAATACTGTGAAATATCTTCTTTTGTGTGCAGCAAAAGAAAGTAAGTCATACAGGTTTGGAGCAATATGAGGGTGAGTAAATGCTGACAATTTTAATTTTAGGTGAGGTGTCCCTTTAAAAAATGTATTGAAATATATGTAATATTTTACAATTCTTTAATATAAATCATATACAGTATAAATACAGTTCGCAAGCATAAATTCAGTCCTCAGAGTATCTTTACATATTTACATATTGTGAATTTACTATCACTATGACAAAGAACAAAATATGACAATAAATTAATTATAGCAGGGCAAATAGTTGTTCAGATGCATGGCAATATGTACATAGCCTATATATAAATATTAATAAATATTTTTTTTTATTTCTTTTTTTAGCCATTAGGTTTAACTTGGATATTCAGTATGTATATGGGCCAACAAATAAAACAGCTTTAAAACTGTTCAAGTCACAGACAACCACCACAGTCATTTGTCATTCTTTAAATCGCACTAACCCTTTGGTTTATCAGGAATAATTAAGTCCACTGTTTAATTAGTTGACAGAACCGGTCTGAAGTTCTATGAATGTTGTCAGTATAAGGTCGGTTGTCTGGATTGTTGGCCGCGTTGTGCGTCAATCACGTTCAAATGAATTCCAGTGTGTGCGTCATCCAGGTTTTGATTGCTGCCTCCACTGTATCCATGTAGTTTTCCAGCCTTCGAAATAACAGGCGAAGAGATGCGCCAAAAGAAACTATGTAACATTTTTCTAAACTCCCGTCTCATTAGACAATACAAAACTGGGTTTAAACAGCTATTTGTATGAGCAAGACAAACAGTCACGGGGAAAACATAAGTATGCACCATGTAGTATGTTTTGTCCCAGTGCACCGCGTTAAATTTTACCAGCACGCCCCAGAGGGTGATCGCATGGTTTGGCATCCAGCAAATGAAAAAAGAGAGGACCACCACCGTTACAGACTTTGCTACTTTAGATCGTCTTCTTTGACGAGTATTAATGCCCCTCTTTCGGATAAACCTCAAAAGCAATAAATAACATACTGAGAGGATAAACATGGGCAAGATAAACGCAATGACAATTTTCTGAAGGTGATACAGAGCGAGCCAATCCTGGCCATCTGGAAACTTGAGGAGACAGAGTTTTTCACCTGCCACAACTGTCACGGTGGAGAAAATGGAAGTTGGAGCTGTTGCCACAGTCGCCAGGATCCACAATACTGCACAGATCCACTTCACAGACTTCTTTCGAGAAGGGATCTTTAAAGCAGATGCGACAGACCAGTAGCGCGTAATGCTCATTGCGGTCAAAAAAAAGACGCTGGCGTACATGTTCATCACAGTGACTGATAAAATGATCTTGCACATGGCGTTACCAAACGGCCAGCTGAAATCCAACGCCGTATCTACTGCCCAGAAAGGCAAAGTCAGAACAAACTGAAAGTCGGTGACAGCTAAATTGATGACGAAGAAATTAATGATTGATTTTTTTCGACCTTGTCTTATCTTCATAAGGAAAAACACCAAAAGATTTCCGACCAAACCCACGGCGCACACCGCGGAATAAACCACCGAGATCATAATCCGCAGGACGAGGCTGCCGTCAGCAGTCACATCGATGTCTTCAAGACTGCTGAACTTGTGCTGATCCGTTAAACTTCTGTTCAAAGTTCCCCATCCGCTTTGGTTGAGAATGTCACCCATTGTTTCTGATAGAAACTCTCCAACAGGTGCCTGGTGGATAAGGCTGTCTACTAATCGCATATCAGTTAGTCTGACATTGTTTCACACAGAAGACAAACGGTTTTAAATAGCAATGGGTTCCCATAGGTGTTAGCGACGTGTTTTGAACGTGCAGTGCACCTGACAGCCAGCGTTTTATGCAGAAGCGCGCGGGGAGCGCCCGCCTGTCAAGTGCGCGCACTGGATAACACCGCTGACTGACTTACAGCCGTACACTTGACGTCATGTCATGATAACGCAAATGAACAAATTTAAGGGAGGATGACCACATAACACATGATTCCAAAACAGACCTATTAATTGTTTATTAGCTAAACAAAAGACGAAAAATAAAGGGTAACCAAACGAATAACAAATGTAACAGCAATTATATAGAGTATTTCAATATGTAGCCCACACATCTACAGTGACTATAGTAATCTAAAGTTATTTACTAGTCATAGGTGTTTAAATGAAATGTCAAATGGTAGTAGTATTGAGTATTACGTTCATGGATTTTGTTATGTTAATGTTTGCCTTTTTTTCTTTTATTGTTCCTGTTGATAGCTCATACTATTCTTAGAATCAATAAAGCCTTATCATATATCATCTAATCATATATCAACTTAAGCTTCTACAATTTACAATGCTAGGGAATGACTTCATAAATTGATATAAAATGTTTCCTTACTACTCTGTCCACCAGAGGGGGCACTTGATGGACACTCAGATATATCAGTAGCTTAGTTCAGCCTTTCAGTTCATGGAAGGAATGTCAGATGTGGACAAAGCTGGGACAGGTAGAAGATAACTAGATATTAAAGAAATAATTCACTCAAAAAATAAGAACTCTGTCATCATTTACCTTAAAGTTGTTTCAATCCTGTATGACTGTCTTCTGCAGAACATATTTATTTTCCATGTCCAAGTGAAAATAAACAAATGACAAAAGGTAATAATAATGATGATAAGGAATATGCAGCTTTAAGTTAAAGGATATATGTGACCCTGGACCACAAAACCCAGTCTTAAGTAGCACGGGTATATTTGTAGCAATAGCCAAAAAATACACTGTATAGGTCAATAATAAAAATATAATTTCTTTAAAATGCCAAAAATCATAAGGATAATAAGTAGATGTTTAATTAAGACATATTAAAAATGTATTTTTTGATTAGTAATATTTGGACACCATTTGGACACCTTTACAGGTGATTTTCTCAATTTTCTTTTTTTTTTTCAGATTCCAAGTTTTTAAATAGTTGTATCTCAGCCAAATATTATCCTATATACCTAACAAAACATCAGTGGAAAGCTTATTATTCAGCTTTCAGGTGATGTGTAAATCTCAATAAATAAAATAAAATAAAATTGACCTTATGACAGGTTTTGTGGTCAAGGGTCACATATATATATATATATATATATATATATATATATATATATATATATATATATATATATATGGCTTATTATATGACAAACTGAATTACAGAACAATTGATGATTATTGCCATTATTATTGAATGCATCGACAGAGATACTTAATTATGCGTTCATGCATTCAAAAACAGCTAACCGGAACTGAACAGGAATGCAGATCGAGTTTATAGCTGTAATGACAAAGGAATAAACCCTCAGACGCGACGCTAAAGCCAAATACTGACTAATGTGTTCATAAACAATATTTAAAATTGCACAAGCTGAACTCAAGAAGCGTCCTGTGTTTGTTTTCCTTGACAAACGGAAGTGTTGTTTAAATTAAGAGATTTGATTATAAACAAGGAAAGCACTAAACAAAGGACTAGAATGGGTTACGTCTGACACACTGAACACAAAGACAGGGTCCTCCTACTAGACTAGAGGACTGAGAGGGCGGAACTTTTAACAAAGTTTTACTGAAACAGTTCGCTGCTCTGCTGTGTGCGGCATCAGTAACTGCAGCCGTCCCAGATGAATTAACGGAGCCCAAAATCGCCCATGCACCGGATTCACAGACTTTGTCATGCTAGATAATTTGTCTCGGACTGATGACCATTGCAGACCTCTGGCTTAATAAATGCAGTAGCCTTCTTTTGTGTGATGGGTCCAAACTACCGATGCATAAGGCTGAGACAGAACTTGCTATTCAAACTATCACAATTTAAATGGACTGTAGATGTACCAGGAGTGATCTGTCTTTTCCTCTGTGCAGTTTGACATGATGGTTCAGCTGGACTGCGGCATTAAAGTTTTGGGACCAGCAAGTTTCTCTCTCTACTTTGTGTTAACAGCTGGGCTTCTGTCCATGTTTGAGAGCACAACAGCAAGCGGATATAATCAAGACGCAGGTGAGTGGGTTGAGCTTGTCTCATTATAGTCCCACGCTGTGATTTTTAGCATTTTTTTGTCTTTTTGTCAGATGATGTGCGCGTGTGCGCGCGTTGACGTTTGTATACAGTGGCCCAAAAAGTATTTTGGGCACTTGTTTATTTTAAAGAGATATAACGAAGGCACACACTGCAAGCAAAATATTTCATCAGAGAATCTTCATGCCTTCTTATTTTAAAACGGCATTTTTTTCTGCTCATTAAGACAAAAAGAATGACACTTTGTGGTTGTGAAACGTTATGTGTAATGAAACATGCTCATAGTTAATGTGATGAAATACACCTGTGGTTATTCTCTTGAGGAACTGAAGGGAACTGACTTCATACATCCACTAAAATCACTCCAAAACCAGTAAGTGCAAAAATGGCTCAGAAAAGTGAAGTAGTTCTGAAAAAAGACCTACTAAAATGTGTCTACAGATAGGAATTTTAACCTATTTGTCAACGAATGCGTTGACATTCATGCACTTCTAGCGTTTTTAAGCAACCTAATACTTTGGGGATCATATTACCTCTGACACTGTCAACCTGTAATAAATAAAAGTGAAATATTTGGTCCAGTTTATGACTTTATGCTCTTACCAAATACTACTCTAGCTCTGTCCTGTTCCCAGGTTTCTTTTTGAGCTGTTTATTTAGGCCATGATTTGTGATTTGCACGTGGTACATATTGGTTTATTTTTCACTGGCACTCTATAAACTATGAATTCATCTTTCTTGTTTAGGTTTTGGAAATAAAAAATGTGGGTCACAGTTCACATTGCAGTATCCATTGCTGCTGTGTGAAGCTCCTGGATAATAATAAATAAACAACAAAACTTTTGAACTTTTTAATGCTGTTGTGAATAAATATATTAAAGTGTAAGGACAAATTGATACTGTAATGTGAATTGTTTCTAAATATCAGCATCACAGCACTTTTGTGTGCCTTTGACTAATGTTTGCCTTGGTGGCGTATACATCCCCCACTCCATATCCCATTTCTTGGCGGACACTACTGGTAATGCCGTTTCCCTCTGCTTTCACAATCATGTAGGTCAAAGCAACAGGGCTGCCAATGAACAGACTGAAGTCCCATAACAAAGACTGTTCAAATGTTTGTACTACAGAGTCTCTAGGGAAATATTGGAATATGGAGAATGCAGACCTGAGAAGTTGTTTTAGTCTTTACTCTACCACATAATTGCCATAAATCTTACTGTATATTATTCTAGTCTGTGGTTTGAATGGAGTGACAGACATCAGCTTGCTGTTATTGTGATAATTCATGGATTTGTTTCATGAATTATTCAGTGTGCAATTTAAATGATCCGCTTATTAAAACTTATGCAGGCACAAAATAAAGAGCAGTAAGGCTTAGAATGTTCCAGTTGCAAAATTGCAGTCACAGTGTCACAAAATTCCAAAAAATCATTTAGTATTTTTTTTTTTTTTTTTATAAAGTTGCACCCTTGTTTTAAAGTTTTAACTCCGATAAACTGCCTGTGTTGTTTGGTCATATCTGTAGTGTATTGTTAGATAGTAATAAATAATAAATAGTGTAATACTTCATCATTTTTTGTTTGTAAAATTTATTCTGTATACATAAGATACATACAGTTCCCTCCACTAATATTGGCACCCTTAATAAATATGAGCAAAGGTGACTGTGAAAATAAATCTGCATCATTTATCCTTTAGATCTTTCATTTGAAAAATTCACTAAATTCTAACCATTCATTAAAGTAAAATTATGTAAAATTGGGGGGGGGGGGGGGGTCTCATTATGAAATAAATGTTTTTCTCTAGTTCACGTTGGCCACAATTATTGGCACCCCTAGAAATTTGTCTAAGTAAAATATCTCTAAAGTATATTTCCATTAATATTACATTTTTTTAGCACACCAGGGTGGCTAGGAGTATAAAATTGTCCAGCCATGACTTTCTGTTCCACAGGATTATAAATATGAGGAACACAAAAGCCAAATTCCCTTATCATCCATCACAAGAAGTAAAACCAAAGAGTGTAGTTCTGATACACAGAACAAGTTTGTTGAGCTTCACAAAATAGAAAGTGGCTGTAAGAAAAGCGCTAAAGCATTGAAAATCCCCATTCCCACTATCAGGGCAATAATTAAGAAGTTCCAATCAACTAAAGATGTTACAAATCTGCCTAGAAGAGGATGTGTGTGTATTTCATCCTAATGCAGGTTAAGGAGGAGAGTTTGAGTGGCCAAAGATTCTCCAAGGATCACAGTTGGAGAATTGCAGAGAATTGTTGAGTCTTGGGGTCAGAAAGCCTAAAATAAAATGATCAAACAGCCCCTACATCACCACATGTTGTTCCAGAGGGTTTCAAGAAAAGATCCACCTGGCTCACCCAAAAACAAACTCTGAGCATATTCATTTGTCAGACATGATTGGAACTTCAAACAGGACTGACTTCTATGGTCAGATGAAACTAAAAATTAGCTTTTTGGCAGCTAACCCTCCAGATGGTTTTGGTGCAGACAGGGATAAAAAAGTACCCCATGCCCACAGTTAAAAATACTGCTAGGTCTTTAATGTTGTAAAGCTGGGAATAAAGAGATTCTGGAGAATCTAGAGAGATTCTGTTTGAAGGAATGGTATCTGATCTCTTGTCAGGTGTTCTCCAAACTCATTACATTGTTGGAGAAAACTCGGAACTGTAATCTTGGGAAAAGGACGTTGCAATAATTGGGTGCCAATAATAGTGGCCAACGTGAACTAGAGAAAAACATTTATTTCATAAGGAGATTTCACCCCTAGGTTCTATTGTCTTCAATGAAAGGTTAGAATTTTGTAAATTTTTTGAATGAAGGATCAAAAGGATAAATTATGCAGATTTATTTTCACATCCACTTTTGCTCATATTTACCAAGGGTGCCAGTATTAGTGGAGGGCACTGTACGTAGATTTTGACAATTTCTGGGGAAGTGATTATCAATGTAAAAATTACCCCTGCTGTGCAGAGTGGTAACCAGAGTGTTGCTTTCTGATTTCTAAGATGTTCAGAGTGATTGTTAGCTGGTATGCTAAGTTGCTAGCATTATCTTGGTGGTTTCTTGATGTTCACTTGCTAGATTTAGTCAAAAGAACCCATGATATTCATGGCGGTTACACCGGTGTAAGTACATAGGCACTAAGTTTTTGCACTACTAAATATTTGAGCTTTTGCAACATTAAACTCAGCTAAAGCAAACCCTATGTATACCTAAATATTTACAGAAGTCTCCATTTGAAGTCTTCCATTTACTACATGTCTTGCCTGACAGACATTAATCCTTTAATTCATTTGTATCCGATAGAACATTATGAGAATAGCTGAGTGTTGAGCTCTTCAGGAAAATACCAGTTTAAACAATGAACTTTTGTGTATGTAATTTGTGCATGCAGAAAAAAAAAACAATGAAAATAAATGTACATTTTTCCAGGCTGATGTATTAGTGGTATTTACTGGCTGTTGTTATTTTCTTCTTAAAGGTGAATTATTTTCTAGTTATTTTATTTCATTATTATTTCTTACCATTGACAATTTTGTAAGGCAAAATAAGTTGAAGGTTGCTTGTTAGACTAATAAAGGTCATGTTATATCTATTACTGTACATCTTACTAATCTACTTGAGGTAAGGCCCCCAGTGTGAACTTTACATCTGATTTTAAAGGGATAATTCACCCAAAAATGAAAATTCTGTCATTAATTATTAACCCACATGTTGTTCCAAACCTGTAAGACCTTCATTCATCTTCAGAACACAAATTAAGATGTTTTTAATGAAATCCAAAATCTCTCTGACCCTCCATAGACAGCAAGGGTACTACCAAGGCACAGAAACACAGTAAAGACATCGTTAAAATAGTCCATGTGACATCAATGGTTCAACCGTAATTTTACGAAGCTTGGAGAATACTTTTTGTGTGCAAAGAAAGCAAAAATAATGACTTTATTCAACAACTCTATTCTCCTCCATGTCACCCTAGCACCATTATGAAGAGTAGCACAACACAGAGTATCCTTGCTGTCTGTAAAGGGTCAGAGAGCTCTCAGATTTCATCTAAAATATCTTAAATTGTGTTCTGAAGATGAACTTACAGGTTTGGAATGACATGAGGGTGAGTAATTAATGACAGAATTTTCATTTAAGGCCTCTAGAACAGCAGATGCAAACCAACCCAGGTTGCTGTTCGGCTCAGTTCAAGTCTGTGTTTTTTTCCCACCTGTTTTATGTTTTAGCACCAAACTATTAAACTATTCCACTTAATATGTTTTTGCTGTTATTGTAGATAGTTTTCCTGATGGACTTCCCAACTACGAAGTTGTTCATCCTGTTAGAGTGGATTCATCGGGATATTTTTTGTCCAATCTTGTGTCTCACCGCGTGAGTCGAGTTCAAAGGAGAGAGACAGCAACAAACAAAGAGAGCCTGGCCCAGGTTTTTTACCATCTGCAGTATGATGGTCAAGACCTGCACTTTAACCTCAGCCTAAATCCTCATCTACTATCGCCTGGATTCCTCACAGAGTGGAGAAAAGGTGGTCTGCAAGGGTCTACATTACATAGCCATGGCCACTCTCTCTGCTACTTCCTGGGAGATGTCTGGAGCAGTACATTGAAGCAGGGGCAAGCAGCTTTGAGCACTTGCAATGGCCTGGTGAGTCTATAAGCATGTTTGGATTTTGTTCCATTGTAGAATTGTAAAAATATTTAAATGTATCTTGACACTGAACAACATTCTTGTCTACTTATGCTGTAATTTACCTTATATTTTAGGGATAGGAATTTGCTGTAGGCTACCATAGAGGACCTAAGTGACTCCTTAACAGGGCTTGGGAAACATTCCCAGATGTCTCCCACGATGACAGCTTTGGGAATAGGTTCGGGTTAGAGGTTAGAGTAAGGGTTAAGGTTATGATTGTTTGGAATAAACATTGTTCCAGGCCAAACAAAGGATGTTGATACAGGTGATCCCTGTAATCCAATGTCCTATTGAGTAAATCCCATCATGTCACTTACACAAACAGTTAACCCTGTCTTTTCAATATAAATAGAAAGCAAACTGATTTAGGGTCATTGTCATAACACTTGTTTTCTGTTATGATCAATTTATTTATTAGAAAATGTATTTATTGTAAAATTAATTTCTTGTAAAATAAGTATGTAATTTCTAGATTCAATTCATGCATTATGGTGAAGGTGTGACAAGGGCATAGGTTTGATTTTGACATTAGTGAGGGCCCCTTGTATACTTTTTACCAGAATTTCATGGCATCTAAAGACTTTATTTACAGATGAATAGCCAAAACATTCACAAAGTGAGTTTATGTCAGTATTGTCCTCAGACAATAATTACACAATTTTTTAACATTAGAATTTCAGGTCTGTACTTCATAATATTCAGTGCCTTGCGAAAGTATTCATACCCCTTAATTTTTTTGTTATTTTGCAGCCTCATGTTAAACTGCTTTAAACTTTTTTTTCCACATCAATTTACTCTCCACACACCATAATGGCAAAGAAAAAACAGATTTGTGACAACTTTGCAAATGTATTAAAATTAAGAAACTGAAATAAGTACATTGCATAAGTATTTATACCCAGTATTTAGGTGAAGCACCTTTACAGCCTCAATTCTTTTAGGTATGATGCGACTAGCTTTGCACATCTGCAAGTCCCTCAATCCCTGCTGCTAAAAAACTGCTGCTACCACCACACTTTACTGTTGGGATGCTACTGTGCAATGCCTGGTTTCCTCCAAACATGATAGTTGGTATTGAGGTTCATCAGACCAGAGAATCTTGTTTCTCACAATTTGAGTTCTTTAGGTGCTTTGTTGCAAATTCCAAGTGGGCTTTCATGTGTCTTCACTAAGGAGAGGCCACACTGCCATAAAAACCAGATTGGTGGAGTGTTGCAGTGATGTTTGTCCTTCTGTAAGTTTCTCCCATTTATGATCATGAAGCTCAACTAGAGTGACTTGGCTTCTTGGTTACCAGTCTAAGGCCCCTCTCCATCAATTGCTCAGTTTGGCCTGGAGTCCAGCTCTATGAAGAGTCCTAGTTGTTCCAAACTTCTATTAAGGGTAACGGAGACTACATGCTTCTGTGAACCTTAAATGCAGCAGAATTTTTTTCTTAACTCTTCTCTAGATCTGTGCTTTGATGCAATCCTGTCTTTGAACTCTACAGGCAGTTCTTTTGACCTCAGGGCTTGGTTTTTGCTCTGATATGCATTTTCAACTTAGACCTTTTATTGAGAGTTATTTAAAGCCTTTCCAAATCATGCTCATTCAAATGAATTTGCCACAGGTTAACTCCAATCGAATTGTAGTAAGATCTACAAGTGCTATAAATGCTCCTCAGCTAAATTTCAAGTCTACCAGATAAGGTATGGATACTTATGCAATTTATTTCTAAAAAAATTACAAAGTTGTTACAAACCTGTTTTTGCTTTGTCATTATGGTGTATGGAGTGTAGATTGATGTGAAAAAAAAGCAACTTACCAAAAGGCTGCAACATGCAGAAAACAAGGAGCTGCAAAATGAAGGGGTATGAATACTTTCGCAAGGCACAGTATGCTCATAAAGATGTTATATGTCACTTAAAAATCTGATTCAGTTGAACCACACACAGCTGTTGTTCATTTTTGTTGATATTTCAGCAAACAGTTTGTTTCATACATTTGGTTTAACAGCATTAAGTTAAAAAGTTTTACATTTTTTCAGCTGAACTGGGCATGTGCAGTTTAAACACTCATGTTATGTTCTTGCTCTGTTCGTGCAATAAATCAGTATCTTGAAATAAGTAGGGTTTTCCAGCATATTTACTTAAACCTCTCAGGTTCAGCCAAGTCATATTAGCCTTATATCAAGCCTTATTTAGGGGGGTCAAGAGAAGAGAATTTGATACGGGACAGACATTCCTGAGACAGTCCTGGTTAAATAAAGGTTAATTAAAAACATAATTAATAAAGTAAAACCCACAACACACAGACAGACAAAAGTGTCTATATATTCATATATTTTAATTGTTTTATTAAAATTACTGCAAGGAACAATTCATTAGTCACTGGAAATTGATGGGACATTCCCTTCTTAATGTTATGGCTTGAAGGGTGGGAAGGGTGGCTGTTGCATAAAGTAAAAAAGAAAGGTAAAAAGTTGCAGTTTGCTGCAACTTTCCTGATGATAAAGAAAAAATTCTTGTTTGAAATTTTGCAAAAGAAAACTGTAAGCAGTTTGGTATATATTTCTCTGCTTATTAAAAGAAAAAGAAAAAAACTTTTTTCTGCGTAATGTGGTTTACCTAACAAGCAAAAATGTACAGGGGAAAAACATTTTTCACAAGGTCAGTAAGTCTGCTTAAAACCTCAGAAATTTGACCTTTATTTGGTTCATGTTAAAAATTAAATGTAGAGTGACTCCCAAAAAACAAAATGGGATTTATGAATTCATGATGTTTTAAAAAAATACATTTTACCATGAAAGTTTTATTTAAAAACCTTATTACAATTTTTTTTTAAGTTTATTACTGAACCTTTGACTGCAAATTAATTATACACGTTTTTTATTAAAGTTCTAAAGTTTAAAGTTCCGAATATAAATCTGTTTAATATTTAGGTGTTAATAATTAGGAGGTGCCCTGTGGCAAAACATGCTGACAGTGAATGTGGATTGCATGGGTATTTGGCTTTGACCTTGTATTCTCTCTAGACAGGGCTGTTCAAGCTCTCAGAAGAGGAATTCTTCATTAGTCCGCTGGAGTCGGCACAAGAAGAATCGGCCCCACAGGCTCATGCAGTCTACAAGAGACATGCGGTCCAATCAGAACACCAGCTGGTGCAGCCTCTGTTTGGGGAGCACACAGCTAACGCGACCTGTGGGGTCAGAGGTAAGACTTTGGGGTGTAGGATTCAATGGGGCTAAATAATTTATGAACATACGTCTTTCATGATTAAAGCACATCATTCACATATGATCCAAGGGCATTTTTAATGTTCCTTAGATCCTTTAGGAGGGGCAAAGCAGGTGGAGAGGCAAAGAGAGCGCTGGGAGAGACGGCAACATCGCAGACGGATTAGACAGCGCTCCATAAGCACTGAGAAGTGGGTAGAGACTCTGGTAGTGGCTGATCCTAAAATGGTGGAGTACCATGGGAGGAAAGGAGTTGTGAGCTATGTGCTCTCTGTCATGAATATTGTGAGTAACAGTCCTATCTATAAATAATTCATGGTGTTTTGGAACCCAAGCAGCACTATTATTCTTGAGAAATCTGTCCTGTCATCATTTACTAACCCTCATGTCATTCTAAACCTGTTTGCATATTTTGAAAAATGTCTTTTTTTTTTATTATTCATTGACTAAAAGTCGGTTCCCCGTTGTTTTATACTCCGTTGAGTTTCACTGTGTGAACAAAAAAAGTAAAACAAGAGCAAAGTCACTTCTTTTATGTTCCACAAAAGAAAGAAAGTCATACATGTTTGGAATGGGTGATTCAATTTAGTTTTCATTTTTGGAAGAAGTGCCCCTTTAACACTTTGTTTTGTACAAAAGATTTGGTCTTCTAAAACTATGAAAGCATGTTTTTGCAGCAGAATTTTAAAACTTGTGACTTTTATCTCACAATATGTTTTTTAGAATTATGAGATGTAAACTTGTCACAGAGTCACAGAGCAAAAAAGATAACTGCAATTTTTTATCTTACATTTTGGACTTTTTTGAATTTTTTGAATTTTTTTTTAGAATTATGTGATGTAAACTCGGAACCATGAGAAAAAAAGTCACAATTCTGAGTTTACAATTCACAGTTCTGTTTTTTTGTTCTGTCATAGAAGCCTCTTTCTGCCACAGAATAAAAAATAAAGGTACTTGTGACTTTTATCACAATTTGAACTTTTTCTGTTTTTTTGTTCTGTCATAGAATAAAAAACGTAATTGCAACGTTTTATCTGACAATTAAGAGGGTTTTTTTTTTTAGAATTAAAAGATGTAAACTCTTAACTGCAAAGAAAAAGTCTGTATTCTGAGTTTACATCGCACAATTCAGTTTCCACAACAGAACAAAAAAGTTAATTGCGACTTTTTATCTCACAATTTTGACAAGATGTAATTTCGGAACCACAATAAAAAAGTAAAAGCTATGAGTTTATATTTCGCAGTTCGTTTTTTTTTTGTTTTTTTTTTGTCATAAAAAAAAGGTAATTGCAACTGTTTGCCTGGCAATTTAGACTTTGTTAGAATTACAAGATGTAAAACTATGGAAGACTTTTCGGCTTTTTTGTTTATTTTTTAGGAATTAAACTTAGATGTAAACTCGGAACTGTGAGAAAAAAAGTCAGAATTCTGAGTTTACATCACACAATTTTGTTTTTTGTTTCTGCCACAGAACAAAAAAGATAATTGCGACTTTTTATCCCACAATTTGGACTTTAAAAAAAGGTACTTGCAACTTTGATCTCCTATCTGAGTTTGTATGTCTAAATTGTGAGATATAAACTTAGAAAAAAGGACAGAATTATGTGAAACAAAGTCGCAATTACCTTTTTTTTTTATTCTGTCGCCAGAAACAGGCTTCCATATAAAACCTCAAATTACTCATGGAGGATTTTTCTTTAGTTCTTTAACATAAATGATAGTTTGCACTTTATGTAATTGTTAGTAATTGTTTTTTGCAGTATAATCTTCTATACTGCAACTTTAAGTATTAAACATCTGCATATGTCTCATCCTGTGACACTTTTCAAACTGAACAGATTTAAGTTTAGTTTATTTAAAGATTTAAAAATAATCCCATGATCAAAGCATTCACTGGATGGTTTTAGGCAACAACCTGAAACATCCTAGCAACCCCCTGGCGTTGTGATGGCAGCTGCCATTACTCACATTTAAACTATCTTACATATACTGTTTTGTTTTCAAATTGAATAAATTGTTAGTTGTCTTCCTTCTTAATCTCCACCTTGTGAGGAACACCCAGAGAAACAAATCCCAAAAGTTTTCAAATCCACATTTTTCTTTTTTCATTCTTAACTCGGATATGTCGTTTCAAACTGTCCTCATTTCATCCCTTCAGCTTTTACCTTGCTGACTCTCTTCTCCTCAAATAGCTACACTGTGCCTTTAGGCAGCACTGATTCTGCTAGTTGCTCATGAGCTGGATCCAAGTCAGCTGACCCTGTTACTGAACCAGCCTGTTAGGTACATTTTCCAAAATATAATCTGTATGCTTTGTCTGGCTTCTGTTTTTGAGGATGGAAAAGGCTTCAGGGGAAAAAAAGTTTTCCATTCCAGACACTTGGTTGGTATTGAAGAACATTCTATAAAGGGGAAACATTCCATTATCCTTAGTTTCCTGCTAGGCAGCTCCTCTTGTAGATCTGTCTTGCAACTTAAAACGTGAGTTGGCATGGCTGGCGATGTAGACTTGTAGTATTTGATTAGTTTTTATGTATTTTTGAGCAGACTAAAAAGGGTAATAAACCAATTTAGAACCAACTTTCAAAATTAGGAGTATAGCTACAGTTAATAAGGCTGTAGATAAATTATTAATAGAGGCTGTTGGATAAATTATTTAGAAACAAAGCCTTTTTAACTATGTTTAGTCCTGTTTCACAATTTAGTAAGCTACCTTGCTGTCTAATGCTGACATACTGTGGTGTGGAAAGTGTTGGCCCCCTTAATGATTTTTTATTTTTTTGCATGTTTGTCACACTTTAATGTTTCAGATCATCAAACTATTTTGAATAATAATCAGAGATAACACAAGTAAACACAACATGCAGTTTTTAAATGAAGGTTTTTTTTATGAAGGGAAGGTTTATCACACCTGAGTTCAGTTTCTCTAACCACACCCAGGCCTGATTACTGCCACACCTGTTCGCAATCAAGAATCATTTAAATAGGACCTGCCCACAACATCTAAAGAACTGCAGGCCTCTCTTGCCTCAGTTAAGGTCAGTGTTCATGACTCCACCATAAGAAAGAGACTGGGCAAAAATGGCCTGCATGGCAGAGTTTGAGACGAAAACCGCTGCTGAGCAAAAAGAACATAAAGGCTTGTCTCAGTTTTGCTAAAACACATCTTGATGATCCCCAAGACTTTTTGGAAAATACTTTGTGGACTTATGAGACAAAAGTTGAACATTTTGGAAGGTGTGTGTCCCATTACATCTGGTGTAAAAGTAACACAGCATTTCAGAAAAAGAACATCATACCAACAGTAAAATATGGTGGTGGTAGTGTGATAGTCTGGGACTGTTTTGCTGCTTCTGGACCTGGAAGACTTGCTGTGATAAATGCAACCATGAATTCTGCTGTCTACCAAAAATCCTGAAGGACAATGTCCGGCCATCTGTTCGTGACCTCAAGCTGAAGTGAACTTGGGTTCTGCAGCAGGACAATGATCCAAAACACACCAGCAAATCCTCTGAATGGCTGAAGAAAAACAAAATAATGACTTAGGAGTAGCCTAGTCAAAGTCCTGACCTGAATCCTATTGAGATGCTGTGGCATGATCTTAAAAAGGCGGTTAATGCTTGAAAACCCTCCAATGTGGCTGAATTACAACAATTCTGTCAAGATGAGTGGGCCAAAATTCCTGCGCAGCGCTGTAACAGATTCATTGCAAGTTATCGCAAATGTTTGATTGCAGTTGTTGCTGCTAAGGGTGGCCCAACCAGTTATTAAGTCTAGGGGGCAAACACTTTTTACACAGGGCCATGTGGGTTTGGATTTTGTTTTCCCTTCATAATAAAACTTCACTCAAAAATGCATGTTGTGTTTACTTGTGTTATCTTTGATTAATATTTAAATTAGTTTGATGGTCTGAAACATTAAAGTGTGACAAACATGCAAAAAAACAAAACAAAAAAAAATCTGGAAGGGGGCCAACACTTTTTCACACCACTGTATAAAGGAACATTCTAAAAGTGCGGTCACATTTACCATCACACTGCAAATTTTTGGGGGTGAAATCTAGTCATTAAAATCAATGTGAGTGGATATTTTAAATGAAAGATTTTGCTTCGCAGTTTAATAGTTGATGACATGGATTTGAATCTTTGATCTATTTTTTGTATTCTCTTGGGTAGGAAGTGGTCAACCATGTTAGTCTGAAGTGATTTTTCAAAAAGAAAAACTGAAAAATAGGCAAGCACAGTGTACTCTATTAATATCCTATAACTACTTCGGCCTCTAGTTTTCAATTATTTGGGCTTCAGGCAATATTGAGCCCTGGAAATCCTCTATGCAAGCAAACTGTACCACTGCTGATATGTGTTCATAATGTCTTTTTACCAAACATCTCATTACAATGACAATTACAGAATTCTGAACATAATAGGATTTGTTATACAATTCCTAAGATGCTCTCAGTGGTTGTTATTACATTGCCATGCAATTGCTTGAGTGTTCAGGTGGTTGGCAACTTGGCAAGTGATTTTTAATTGGGTGTTAGGGTGTTCTAGGTGGTTACTAGATGGTTATTTACTCGTCCATGTCAAATGGGCCTACCTCCTATGATATTCTGGTCTCTAGATATGGCTTGGGTCTCTTATTACATGTACATCCATAAATTGTTAGCCAGATTGCTTAAAAAAGTAAAAGCACACATCTGCTTAACAAGCCATGTGATATTAGATTTCATTCATGTCTCTGGCTTAAATTGGATGAGTTATGCCCAGAAGTTCACTAATTAATTGCAGTGACTAATGATCACAAGTATTTTATTTATTTGCTTTGCATCTCTTACCTTGCTAAATATATTTGCCAACATATTCCATGTAAGCTTGATCACTGCAGAGAAGTGTAACAGTACCTGCAACCTAAAAAATCAAGGCATTATAGACTTTTGAGTGTGCCATAGACTCATCAAAGATCAGATTAATGTCTGCAGAAGTTGCTTCACCTCAAAAAGACAGAACGGCTTCAAAGGTGCCTCATTAATTCACTGGAACATTTTGTAATGAGCACCACAGAAGCATAGAAAATGCCTCATCACATTTCAGACCACATTTACCTCAAGGAGAGCTTTGATATGAGAGTAAAACTTCTAGCATCTTGCCAACAGAAAATCTGTTTGTGCTAAACTCCTTCGTTCAATATCAGTATGTCAGTCATATCAAGTGTTCTTGCATTCTTTCTGTGATTTATTTTGTTACTTGTCTGCGTAGGAATTCCTTGACCCTATTTAGGGGGGCTTCGGCTTCCCTGTCTTTCATCTAAGCCCCTGTAAAAGATCTGCGATTAACTCGGCTGTCATCGTTCCTAAAAATCTGTCATTATGTGATCACTCCTCAGGCTTGTTGAAAACAGCAGCAACAGTAAGCTATCTGAGGTTATTTCACACTAAATGCTCCCCATACCAGTCATTAAAAATGCTACAACGTTAAGTATTTTCGTTTCCTCTAGTCAAGACCATAGGCAATATAAGGCTCCGCACACAGCTGTCACAGATACACTATCCATTTATAGAGCTTTCATCCAAATGTTCTCCATTCCAGGGGCATCAAAACAAACATTTTGATGACCCAGAATGTATAAATCACTGCAGTTGAAGAGTTGTGATGTTAGATTAGCCTCAAATTGAGATGACATTTTAGATAATATTTGAATTATTTACAATACCATATTTGAGAATGTTGTGTTTTATAGGTGGCAGGGTTATTCCGGGATGCCAGCATTGGAAATGCCATCAACATCGCTGTCGTGCGCCTCATTCTGCTGGAAAATGATGAGGTAAGTGAAATAATAAAGCAGTCATGCAAACCCTTGCATTAAAAATACATGGCAGACAGTCTACAACATCATTGTTGCAAAACAGACCTGGTGCACTATGACCACGTACACACTGCAATGTTTTGTTGTTGATGGCTGCATTTAAATGTGGGATGAATCACCTAATTCAGTGGTCTGCAGCTGTCTTTGATTTAGGTTGGCAATCACTGTTCCTCACTTTTTGCTTTGGTGGCTTAATGTGAATATTCTCCAAATGTGTCATCACATGGAATTCTTAAGAGAGTAAGAAAAAACATTTAATGGTCCCATATTGTCAAAATCGAAATTTCCTGGCTTTTTTCATGATAACTGAGGTCTAGGGGCTATGTAACTACCATATGAGTTTCAAAACAGTCAATCCACAGTAAACTGCACACAGCCTGCTTAAAGTAGCTGATCATTTTCACGAGCCACTGTGACTTCCGCAAAGATGTGACGTCCAATCTACTCAGTCACCGCCTTCAGTCACCACCCCGAGCACCAATCACGTCCCACCCTCCTTTTGTCAAACCCAGACAGTATCGTGTCCGTAACTTTGCTAAGCAACAACAACACGAAAATAAGTCGAGAAAACCCTGTTCAGTCAATAGATGTCGAAACTACATCATTGCACAGGTTCAGAACAACGTGAATATAAGAGACCACTGGCACGTCAACTTCAGCCTCTTTCACACAGCGATTCCGGTAAATACACGGATAATGTGTCCCATGATTTGTTCCGGAATTGTTTGATTTGGTTCATTCACAGTTGTTTTCCGGAATCTGTGCTTGCTTTACACACAACCCATAAAGACATGTGACGTTTGGATGTGAGATGTAATGCGACGTGTACATTTCACTAAACTGAAACTAACCTGAACAAACTGTGCTTCAGTGCTGATAGTGAGGAGCTGGCTCTGCCCGATCGCCGCTTCATTCCACTTTGCACGTATTTTTTCATCGTGAAGAGTCGCATGATAACGTGCATCATCACTACAACACTGCCTTTATGGTTCTGGCTTTTGTTCACACAGCGCTCGTTCCCGTAATTTTCCAGAATCAGCGCGCATTGTGAAAGGGGCTTTACTAAAGCAACAGTTATGTAGCTTACTGCATTCGGTGTTTGAAAAAGAAAAATCATTAATGATCATTCTGAAATATCCTGTTGAGTATCAGCAGGCTAGGCTCTCTCTATGGCTCTGGGCTCGGCTAAAGCATACATGACCGTAGTTAACTGTGGTTGGCTTGGCTGTGCGTCACTCAGAAAACAACAGGCCAATCAGAAGAGAGGTTCATGAATATTAATTAGATGGGCCAAAATCGACCTGTTTTTGACAGAGCTCCTAAAAAAGGAGCTGTAAAAATATATTGAGATGGATTTTGGCACTTATACCGCAAATATATATTCTTAAGGACATCGACAACTAAAATAAACCTCCAGAAATGTGTACAATATGGGACCTTTAAAACACAAATCACACAAGATGTTATCTTTCATTAAGTTTAAGTGTGTTATGATTCTTACAAATGTGACTTAAATTTAAAGGGATAGTCCACCCAAAAATGAATGTAGGTAACTTTGTTTCTTCAGCAGAACTCAAACCATTGCAGTCTGCTAGCCATATAATTCCAGTGGATGGGCACCAGACCTTTAAAAGTAAAAAAAAACATGCACAGACAAATCCAAATTACACCCTGTGGCTCGTGACAATACTTTGATGTCCTAAGACACGAAACAATTGTTTTTTTGCGAGAAGCTGAACAGTATTTATATCCTTTATTACCTTTGATACACAGCCACGTCCAACTGTCATGAGCACGAGCTTATCATCTGGCTCGTTACATGTGTACGTGCTCTGGTGCAGTATACGCAAACACCGGAAGGGGAAATCGGTGAAGAGTCAACAGTCCTGGATGAGTTTGCGCAAGCAAACGTAATCTTTTAGCTTTAAATCAGTTTGAACAATCAGGATAAGTGCAAGTAATTACCATTTTGAATAGCCGCTATACCCACAATCTCTGTGCACTGTGTAAACAATGAGTGTCGTATACATGCAACAGATTGCTTCCGGCAGAGCGCGTACAACGCATGAGCAAATTTGACAAAGAGCATGCCAAAACGGACATGAGGCTATGTCTCTGCAATGCTTCAGCGTGTTCAAACCAAACTGTGTGTGTTATAATAACCATGACCTTGGGGTACTTGCATTTATGTTTTGGCACAGTGTCACTTAGTGGTCAGGATAGGGCTACATGATTAATCGCATGGGATATCCAATGCGCATCTAGTCAGTAAAGCCAGTCCTGTAATCAGTAGTGAACCTCCCCAATCGTTGAACGATACCCAATTTTTCCATGTCAGCCACTTTGAGTGTCGGCCATTTTGAATTTTGTAGTAAAATGCTGTATTTTCTGAACAAATTGCTGTATCCTAACGAAACTTTCTTCAGCACTATGCCCTGAAAGTACTCAAAAACTTTCATGGCAGCACCGCTTTGTGGTCAATAATTATAATGAAATTGAAAAAAATGCTAATAGCTTTAGATTAGTTTTGCCTATTATCATGCGACTGGTCTTGATAGTTTCCCTGGGTCATACTGAGAACATTGATTAATCAGCAACTTCTCTTTGAAAACCTGCTTTTCGAACTGCTTTTAACAAATCAACGAATTTGCTGAAATGATTCCAAATTGTATTTCTGCAGAGCTTTGATATATTTGCAACAAAATTTCTCTGTTATTTTCACTTCACGTTGACCACATCACATCAATTTGGTAATTGCCTCAACTATTGTCTAAAAGTGACAAACTATTAATATGTATCCATTATCCATTGATAATTACATCAATCACATCACATCAATTTGGTAACAGTACCACCTATTGGTCAAAAGTGATAAACCATTAATATAAAGCCATTAATAATGGAATTTTAAAAAAACAAGCTAATAGCTTATAAACAGTTTTGCCACTTGTCATGTGACTGGTTTTGTTTGATTCCTTGGATTTATTATATAATTGCATAATCAGCTGAACTTCCTGTCAGCCATTTTGATTTATGTTGAAAACCTACTTTCCTCCTAGAACAGTGGTTCCCAACTACTGCACATCTCTCTTGGTCTTGGAGTCTCTACTTGTCACAAGGACGGTCGGAGACGAGCGGATCCATTTGCAGCATTTTATTAGTACAGACAAACACACAGGCAGAATGGTCGGGGCGGGCAGCGAGAATCAAACACGAGTGGGAGTCCAGGAATCAAAACACGGGAAAACAAACACGGGAAGAAACGCTCAGAAATGCAGCCGGGCAATACAAGACTTCGCAAAGAGCTAGGTGTGAGAGTGGCTTATATGCAGTGTGTGTAAATGAACTGCAGGTGTGTGAGTGTGTGAATGAGCTGCAGGTGTGAGCAGTGATGAGTGCAGTGGCTTGTGGGGGATGAAGTCCATGATGAGTGGTGCAAGAGTACTGATAACGGAGGCTCAATCGTGACAGAGCCCCCCACCTAAGAGCGGCTTCCAGACGCTCCAAATACCTGTGACAGTTCGGGAGCGTGATGGAGTGGGCCTGGCACAGAGGCATGAATGGCGGCCCCGGTCCATGTGCAGGTGGAGAACCAGGAGACTGAGGCGGCGCCGACAGAGGGAGAAGCCATGGTGGAGGAAGGGTTGGCTCCTTCATGGGGCCGACCGACGGAGGTGGAGCCGGTGGAGCCCGAGGCGGAACCGGAGAGTCGATGGTCATGGGTGACACCGAGGATCCGGAGGGCCAAGGCGGACCCCAAGGCTCTGGCTAACAAGTCGGAGATGGAGGTCCGGAGGTACGCGGCGGAGCCGGAGCGACAGAGGACCGAGACTGTGCCCGCGGGAGGGAGGAGGTCCACAGAGCCGGTAGGACGGAGTGACGAGGCGCAGCCGGAGGAGTAGAGTCCAGAGGCGAAGGTGGGGCGACGACTGACCAGGGCGGAGCCAGAGGGACGATGGAGGCCGGTGGAGCTGGTGGACCGACGGCGGAGACGAGGGAGCAGAGAGCCGGGGTGGAGCCGCAGGGTCGGAGGGCCGAGGCGGAGTCCAGGACTCTGAGGCTGGAGGCGATGGTGAGGGATCCTCCAGCCAGGGCACCGATGGAGACTGGCAGTCCCACGGCAAGTCCTCTGCACCGAAGGTGGGTTGAAGGTGAGCAGAGGGACTGTCAGGAGACAGAGGTGGTAGGACTGGGGCAGTAGGGAGGGTGGGTGGGAAACTCGACAGTCCATACATGGCCTCCGTGGCCAGAACGGGGAAAATATACAGTCCACAAATGGCCTCCGTGGCCTGAACAGGACAGACAGGAATCTCAGGACGGCTGGACGGAACCAGCGGAGGCTCTGGAAGGCTGGGCGGAACCAGCGGAGGCTCTGGAAGGCTGGGCGGTACCAGTGGAGGCTCTGGAAGGCTGGGCGGAACCAGCGGAGGCTCTGGAAGGTTGGGCGGAACCAGCGGAGGCTCTGCAAGGCTGGGCGGAACCAGCGGAGGCTCTGGAAGGCTGGGCGGAACCAGCGGAGGCTCTGGAAGGCTGGGCGGTACCAGCGGAGGCTCTGGAAGGCTGGGCGGTACCAGCGGAGGCTCTGGAAGGCTGGGCGGAACCAGCGGAGGCTCTGGAAGGCTGGGCGGTACCAGCGGAGGCTCTGGAAGGCTGGGCGGAACCAGCGGAGGCTCTGGAAGGCTGGGCGGAGCCAGCAGAGACTCTGGACGGCCGGGCGGAACCAGCAGAGACTCTGGACGGCCGGGCGGAACCAGCGGAGACCCTGAACGGCCGGGCGGAACCAGCGGAGACCCTGGTCGGCCGGGCTGAATCGGCGGAGACTCTGGGAGGCTGGACGGAGCCATCTTGGCCGGGGACTCAGGGTTGGCGGCCATCTTGGCCGGGAACTCAGGAACGGCGGCCTTCTTGGCCGGGAGCTCAGGAACGGCGGCCATCTTGGCCGGGGACTCAGGGACGGCGGCCATCTTGGCCGGAGACTCAGGAACATCGGCGGCCATCTTGTGTGCAGACTCTGGCGTGGCAGCCATCTTGCGTAGTGGCTCTGAGCTGGATTTTACTGTGGGAACATTGTTGTCCTCTTCTTTGATTCCCACAGTAAAAGGAGAGCCACTTATTTGCAGAGCAATGTCAATATAATATTGCAAAGTCCAGTTAGGTTCAAACATGGGCATGAGTGAAGCCAATGGCTCTAAGAGTCCTCCACGGAAGAAAATCATCAGGCATGCCTCATCCATAGTAGACTGATTAGCCAATTCGATAAAGTCCATTGCATACTCCTCAACAGACCGCTCACCTTGTTTGAGACGCATGATCTGTACTGTTGAATTCGTGCTGGAACCGGATGACACCATACTAGCTGCTGGATCCTTGTAGAGGCGAAGTCTTCTGTCACAAGGACGGTCAGAGACAAGCGGATCCATTTGCAGCATTTTATTAGTACAGACAAACACACAGGGGCAGGCAGAAATCGAAGTCAAACACAGGCAGAATGGTCGGGACGGACAGCGAGAATCAAACACGAGTGGGAGTCCAGGAATCAAAACACGGGAAAACAAACACGGGAAGAAATGCTCAGAAATGCAGCCGGGGCAATACAAGACTTCGCAAAGAGCTTGGTGTGAGAGTGGCTTATATGCAGTGTGTGTAAATGAACTGCAGGTGTGTGAGTGTGTGAATGAGCTGCAGGTGTGAGCAGTGATGAGTGCAGTGGCTTGTGGGGGATGAAGTCCATGATGAGTGGTGCAAGAGTACTGATCTGATAAGGAGGCTCAATCGTGACACTACTAATGAGCTGATGGTCTGAATCAGGTGTGTTTGATTAAGGACATGCGGTGTTGGGGGTCCTCCAGGAACGTGGTTGGGAACCACTGTCCTAGAAGTCCAATTTTCACCAAATTCACCTCAAATCATCGTCAGACCATGACGGCAAAAAGTTACAGATTTTGTTTTGATATACAAAATGGTTTTTCATTTGCCACATCAACGAATGGCAATTTGATAGTGCCAAACTGCATCTGAGGCTGAATCTCTTCAAACCTTTGACATACTGAAAAACAAATTCACTGACCATACCACATCAATTCACATCAATAATAATAATTGCAATTAAATAATATTCCTCACTCTCTCATTCCAGTATGTAAGCCTTATTCATGTGTACCTTAGGTTGCAGAGTTGCTCCTGAAATTTGTTTATTGACAGTAATAATCATAGAAATTGTTTGTATTCATGGCTGCAATCAAGAAACATAAATAAGAACAGTATATGTCATTGAGTTTTAGTTTCTTATGCCCAGAGCAATATTAGCAACTTGGTGAAGAAATACAGACTTGGAAAAAGTGATTTGCTTCCTCCACATCTGGAGAACAGAGACATGCATCTGTGAACAGAGACTCTTCGACATCTTTGATGTGCTTTTAAGTACGTAATTAAAACTAGTTATTCAGTGTGTTTCTTTCAGACATTATATAAATATGGTTGTCACTCGTGTAAATAACCAAACTCTTCGTCTGCAAAGAAGGATTAAACTCAGTAGAAGAGTGACAACAGTTGTAGCTGTTCAGTGTGAATCTGTGGAACTCTCTATCTGTGGAAATTGTAACTAGAATTTTATCAAGGAATGTTGTTTGTGGTATCTTTAGCCCCTTTTAACACTTTAAGGTACAGAGATTCAGCATCAATTTATTTCACACGCTTCTCATTTATGGCCCTCAAGGTCCACTTTCCTGCAGAGTTTAGCTCTAACCTTGATCAAACTTACCTGCCTGTAGCTTTCTGTTAATCCCAAAGACCTTGATTAGCTTGCTCAGTTGTGTTTGATTACGCTTGGAGCTGCCGGAAACTCTGCCAGGCAGTGGTCCTTGAGGGCCAGAGTTGAGAACCTCTGCAGATTAGTTCACCCAAAAATGAAAATGATTTATCCTAATGCAATTCTAATCTCATAGGATTGGACTTTTATTCACATAATAAACACTGATTATGCCCATGCATAGAAAACATCAAACATCATTCTTGCATGCTACACAAGCACGTTTGAGCTTCCACAAAATGAATGAGATTTATTATCATGCATCATGCAAGCACAGTTAAGCTTCTGTTTACCATGTTTGATGTGCTATATGTGTGTGTTGATCAATATTTTTATGTCAGTCTGTTAATCCTACACTGCCTTGCGAAAGGCACTTTTTTTTTTACCACATCAGTCTACAGGAATAAGTACATTGCATAAGTATTCATGCCCTTAATATTTATCTGAAGCACCTTTACAGCCTCAGGTCTTTTTAGGTATAATGCAACAAGATTTGCACATTAACATTTGCCAATTATCTGCCATTCTTCTCCTTATCTCTTCACATCTTAATCTCTGTCAACTTGGATGGGGTCTGGCAGGCATTTTCAGGTTTTCCAGAAATGCCCAGGCTCTGGATGGGCCACTCAAGGACATTCACAGACTTGCTGTGTGCTTAGGGTCATTGTCCTGTTGAAAGGTGAACCTTCTGCCAGTCTGTGGTTCTTAATGCTCTGGACTGGGTTTAAGCCTATCAAAATATTTTGGTGCATTGTGCTTTTCTTCCACTCTGACGAGTACCTCAGTCCCTGCCACTAAACAACAGCCCCACACCATTAGGCTGCTACCAGCACACTTTACTTTTGGGATTGTACTTTGCAGGTGATGAGCAGTGCCTGGTTTCCTTCAAATGTGATGCTTGGAATTGAGATTCATCAGACCACAGAATCTTGTTTCTCACAGTCTGAGGGTCCTTTAGGCTTAGGTTTTCATGTATCGTCACACCACCATAAAACCCAGATCGGTGGAGCGTTGCAGTGATGTTTGTCCTTCTGAAAGTTTCTCCCATCTACATATATGATCATTGAGCTGAACTAGAGTGACCATCATGTTCTTGGTCACCACTCTAGCCAAAGTCCTTCTCCATCAATTGCTCAGTTTGGCCAGGAGGCCAGCTCTTGTTTGTTTCAAATTTATTACATTAAGGGTAACAGAGACTACATGCTTCTGTGAACCTTCAATGTTTTCAATGTTTTTCAACCTTCATTTTTTTCTGAACTCTTCCCCAGATGTGTGGCATGATGCAGTCCTGTTTTTGTTTTTTTTTTACCACAGGGCTTGGCTTTTGCTCTGATATTCATTTTAAGCTGTTCAATATTTTAATGAGATGTGTGTGCCTTTCCAAATCATATTTATTTAATTTAATTTGCTACATAACTTCACACTGTAAGTGTAGTAACATCTACAAGCAACATGAATGCCTCTGAGCTAAATTTAAACTGTCCCAGAATGAATACTTATGAAATTAAATCATTTAGGTTTTTAATTTTTAATAAATTATTAAAGATGTTAAAAACATGTTTACTTTGCCATTATAGAGTGTAAATTGATTTTTTGGAAAAAAGTAATTTAAAGCAGTTTAACATAAGGCAGCAACATACAGTAATAAAATGTGAAAAAAATGAAGGGGTATGAACACTTTCACAAGGCACTGTATATACAGTATAGTGATTGTGTCTCAGAAGAGCTGTGGTTTCAGTAAACTGCGTCATTGAACTATGTTGGACAATCATTTGCTATCATATTTTGCTATGACGGAAACAATAATTTGATGTCAGTGCTTTTGGGAGAAGTAGCCAAGGAGTGAAATGCCATGTGCTCAAGTACGCCTTCTGAAAATAAGCACACAATTATCTATTTGCAGTCTGGGTTAGCTGAGGCTGTAAAATCTACAAATCACCAAATATAGAAAGCTCTTCATACATACAAATTTTACATATTGCAATCTTCCCATTTCATGTATTTGATTCTTTCATCTGTTATCAGGAGGATTTGAAAATCACCCATCATGCAGACAACAGCCTGAATAGCTTCTGTAAGTGGCAGAAGGGCATCAATATGAAGAATGATGATCATCCAGTCCATCATGATGTGGCAGTCCTGATTACTAGGTACACATGGCATAATGAAAACCAATTTCACATTGCTTTACATATATATAATACATGTGTTAACCATTTTCTATGACACAGGAAAGACATTTGTGCAGCCATCAATAAGCCTTGTGAGACACTGGGACTGTCTCATGTAGCTGGAATGTGCCAACCTCACCGCAGCTGCAGCATCAATGAAGACACAGGCCTGCCCTTGGCATTTACAATCGCACATGAACTTGGCCACAAGTAAGTCCTATGACACAGATTGTATATACTGTAGAGCCAGTCTGGGTTTTTAAATGTTTCAAGTTTATATTCATAAGTTAACCATTACTTTTTGAAATATTTTGTATATTATGTGTATTATCCTTTTTTTTTTTAATTACCCATTTTAGTTGAAATGTATTTATATTTATAGATTTTGTTTTACAAACAAATATTTTTTTACAAAACCCATTCAGGCATTAGATCTTTAGATCAAAAGGTTTGTGGGAACACAACAAGCACAAATTCACTCAAAGGTCCAGACATTCGACTGTTCTGTACACATTTCAAGAGCACTCTTTCCTTAATGTTTACTGTTTAAATGTTTGGGGCCGGTAAGATTTTTGATCTTTGATCTGAAGGTTTTTGAAAGAAGTATCTTATGCCCACCAAGGCTATTTATGTGATCGAAAATAAGGTAAAATTTTTTTTAAAATAACTGTTTCCTGTTTGAATATATTTTTGCCATATTATCAATTCTTGTGATGACAAAGCATCCATTTCTCCAGGCTTTAGTGTCACGTGATCCTCCCTGAAATCATTCAAATATAGTGATTTGGTGTTCATGGAACATTTCAAATTATTATCATCGAAAATGTTTTTGTTGAAAACCATGCAACATTTGCAACAAAAGGTAAAAAAAAGTAAAAGCCTTTCCTGTCACTTTTAATCAATTGAATGCATCTTTCTGAATAAAAATATTAATTTCTTTTAAAAATCCTTTTGAATGTTAATAATGTAATGTTTAAAAAGCCAAGTGTACTTAATCTCTGGTTTAGAAACAATACACAACAAAACTGACACCTCTGTTTTTTTTTCCTTTATCAAACTTTGAAAGAAATACAGATTCCTTCCTCAGCTAAAACTAGACACACTGTTGCATATGCAAATTGCTCATTTTGTGTTGCTCTCAAAGCCAAGGTGTCTGTGATGAAACATGCATTAGTTCTGTGCAGTTAACAGTCCAGTAACACACTCTTTACTGGAGGCAGTATGAGGCCATCGCACTGAATATTCTCTCTCATTATTCTTCAGTAGAAAGCTAAACCGGCTTCTTTTTGACACGAGACTTGTGGAGAAGGGTACTCTTTCTGGTACCAATTATGACTAGAAAGTTTTTTGCCAGCATCTCTCCGGCTATATTTCATTCAGATCTGTGTGATTCATTGTGTATAGTTCCCTTCAAGATAGTGTGACATAGTTAAGAAGTCAGTGTTTGTTCCAGACCATTATGCAAATGAAGGTGGTCTGAATGTGACTTGTGAAGCCTAATGGATGCTTAGTAGTGCAGAAATGGGGATTTTTTTTTTGCTTCACAGGAGCGTATTCTTAAATAACAGTCTGTTTGTTAGATGCCGTATTAAGAGTCTTACTAAGACTTCGAGTTTGTTTGATCTCGTGCCATTTGCTCTGCCGCACATGCCTTTTATAAATGTTTGTGGTCACACCACATAGAAATATAAACAGTGATATCATGATAAACAGTCAAGCACAGCGTGACTCAAAAAAGGCAGCTTGACAGCTCAGTGAGGGTCTCTAGTGAGCTGTGTTTCTTCTAGACTGCTATAGCTGAGACAGCAGTCTTTGTAATATATTTAAAAATCTGAATTTCTCCCATGTATATTTTAAGAAATATTCAAAACAAGCTCCATCAACAGCATCCGTGACATGCTGTCTAAACAGAAAGTTAGTTCAACTTCAGTTTTTAAAAATATGTGAATAGTAATGCACTTACAATGCATGTCTATGGAACAAGCTGTGGTTTAAACCAGAAAAGTGAAGTTAATATTTTTGTTCAAAATTAAGTTAATTTGCACCCAAATGTGCACATTTCTATATGAATAAACTGTACTGTATGTGTTAGCAATTTAATTTCTGAGTGGAATTTGCTCCATGCAAAGTTAACAGCAACACATATTTATTTTGCCTTGTCATTGCTACACATAACATGTAGTAATAACAGTAAATTAAGCATAATTATAATCACCTTTAATCCAAACCCTAACCCACTTGTTGTTAATATTAAGCAGTATTTATTTGTGTAATTACAATGTAACAAGGACACTGCAAAATTAACTATAACCAGGTTAACCTGTGGGAGCTTTTTCGCAAAATACGTACCAGTAAGTACATATCAATGCTGTTTCCAACAGAAATTAACACTAGAGGCGGGCAATTGTAGTCGTTTTCATACACAGTTATGATTACAGCTCCGTATGTTCACTTTCCGGATGTAACAAGCTTGCTAGCTCCGCTGGTACGGAATTGGATTTAGGATGTGGAATCCTTGGGTACGAATCCCATGAAAAACATGACTCATGATGAAAGAGCTAAAAGATGAGAGATCTAAAAACAAGCTAAAACAGTATGCTTGAGATTGCGTTTTTATGTCACATTCGCTTTTGTTCATACTATCGGTAGATTTAGGTGTAGTGCAGATGGTATATGCTATTTTAATAGTTATAGCACTACTTAACGGACATTTCAAGTCAGAACTGCAGTGACACATACTGTACAAAACCAACGTCACATAAAATGTACCATATGTACGTTCATCTGTTCCAGGGGAAACACCAAACACTCTTTTAGCGCCACTCAGTGGACATTTCCCATCGAATATGTCACAAAATGTACATGGCGGTATGTATTTCGCGTCTTGAGAAAAGGGTATGTTTTCATCATGAGAATAGGTTGGTGAAAGCTGCAGTGTTTATTATGTTTTTTTGGTACTGGTGAGCTGCAGTTCATTGAGGGAAACATGGATCCCATTATGTACTGTACATTCTGAAGCATGATGCCTTCCCTCCAGGCACTTTGACATTTGGACAAGTTCACTTAGGGTGTACTCACTTTTGTTGCCAGCTCTTTTGACAATAATGGCTGTATGTTGAGCAATTTTCAGGGGAAATAAATAAATCTATACTGCTATACAATCTGCGCATTGACTACTCTAAAATATATCCAAGTTTCATTTCTATAGTATTGTCCCTTGAGAAGATATACTAAAATGGTTGTTGAAATGTGAGGGGTGTACTCACTTTTGTGAGATACTGTATATCTCTAGTTTTAACATTATTTGTTCTTCAGACATTCCTCTTTAAAAGAAAATAAGTATCATGTTTTTTTTTTTTTTTTCAAATCGACCCACTTTTTTAAGATCTAAAAGGAAATTAAAATATCTTTAATACTTTTTGAGTTACAGGCATGCAAACTTCGGAGAAAAACTTGGCCAATGGTCACCACTGGCACATAGTGCTACAAAGATTGCTAAGGTCAACAGATTTGACTAATAGAACTACCAATCTCTGTGTAAAAATAACATGATGCTGCCATCTTTCTGAAGTCATTTTTACTCCCTGTAACTGGACTCTAAATCTCAGGTGAAAATTGCCATTTTGACCTCTCTCTACAAAATAGTGGATTACTCAGTAAATATTCATCCATGACATTTAATATTTTGGCTTTCATCACTACACGCCTTATCTTTCCTCATAAAAAATATTAGCAAACATCAAACATTTGAGCCAGGGAAGTTTTTGAAATTTGGTTGATTTGACACAGAATGACCCTAGATACTTGTGAGGACATGCAGGGACAAGGACATAGTGATCAAAATGTAAAATTAAGTTTTTACATTCAGTTAAGGTATTAAGATAAATGTAAATATATTCTAGTTTTACTTTCTTGCTTAACCACTACCTCTGCCAAAATGTTTATAGTCACAGATTGAATTACCAACTTTTAAGCCAATGTGAAATACGCTTTTAGCAATTCAGGCCAGCAGTGTTTTCTCACCCCCTCTTTCTGATTTGCTCTTATGCCACAGCTTTGGGATTCAGCATGATGGGACCGGCAATGACTGTGAACCCATTGGGAAAAGACCTTTCGTCATGTCTCCACAGCTCCTGTATGGAACCTCTCCACCCAACTGGTCACGCTGCAGCCGTGAATACATCACACGCTTCCTCGAGTGAGTAAAAAACAATGTTCTTTTTTTGTTTTGTTTTGTTTTGTTTTGTTTTGTTAAAACAGTCACTTATAAAAAGTAAAGAGATGACAGGAAATGCTGTAGAGCAGGGGTGTCCAGACCTGCTCCTGAAGGGCCAATGTCCTGCAGAGTTTAGTTTCAACCAGCTCAAACAAACTTATCTGGAAGTTTCTTGTGAGTCTGAAGACCTTGTTTAGCTGGTTAATTTGTCTTTAATAACAGTTGGAGCTAAACTATGGAGGACAGTGGACTAGGTTTGGACATCATCAGTATAGAGAAAATAAAAAAAAAATTGCAAAATGTCATGAAATTATTTGTAAATTCTGTATTCTATATTTTTCTAGCTATGCTTAGTAGAGATAGAAGAGCTCAATATGTGCTAACTGCTAGCTCGGCCACATCTTTCATTTTTCATTTTGTTTTGTTTTTTAAATAGTTTTTACCATGAAATCCATTCTTATTTGGCTGTTTTAGCTAAGTTGTGGAATGAATAACTTTTTCATAAGATGTACTTATGGCCAATTTTGTCTGATGGCACAAATTGGTGTAATCTTTGTACTCTGTGATTTTTACGCTTAAGGGAAGTTAATGGAGTTCATTTGGAAAGCTTTTTGGCAGCAACTGCCACTAGGCGCTTTATCAGTGTTTTACCCTCTCAACAAGCTGGCGCTGTCCTTCTTGACCTTTGCATGTGTGTGTTGCCAAAGGCAATGTGAATGGCTGAGATTTCCCAAGAACGAACAAGGCTGTGTTGATTCCTCTGTCATAGTTACACTAGTTTTGTTGCCCGCCATATGGAGCACATTAGACAAGGCTTGCCTGCTGCAGCTTGACCTGAAATGGGGGGAAATGTTTAACACAACTGGCAGTGCCCAAAGACAGGATGGGGCTATGTTACAATATCTAGGCCAAGCGGATCCATCAGGAACTGGGTAATTAGTTTATCTTTATTCCTTTGAGGTAGTGTTGTCACGGTACCAAAATTTCAGTATTCGGTACCAATACCAGTGAAAATCCACGGTTCTCGGTACCAATTTCGGTACCAAAGTAAAACACAATTAAATTAATTGAACAACACAATTTTTTTATTAATAAAGTTAAAGAAAAATAAAATGTGCAAAAACCAATGTCATTCATTATACTTATCTAAATTTAGTTTCAGGTTTTTCCAAGTAATAAAAGTATTTCAAGGATTGTAAACATTTTAATTATTAAATAACAACTAAATAAATTACAGGCATTCAAAAATTGTACACAAGCTTCATCCAAAAGTTTGTTTCTGCTGCTTATAAAAACATCTGTAACTGTTGTCTTGTTTAGAGTTTGCTGGGGTGTTTCATGATCTTCCTCAATCTGCAGCTGTAAAAAGAAAATATAATACATTTAAGTAAAGCAGTGGGCTATGTCTGACCAGATGCAACATTAGATCATTGACACCAGCAAAAATATTAATTTTCAGTAAATAACAAACCTCAGCTTTTATAATAAATTTAGATAAGATTACATATATTAGCTGTCTATCACAGATAGAAAATGCAGTATTGAAAACTCTTTACAAAACGATTTCATTTGTTAGACAACATGACCTTACAAAAAAAAACAGTAGTTATATGGCAATTATTCTTCTTAAGGTTAGGCTCATTTCAACATTTACTAATCCATAAAATCATGTTAAACTGTTAAACATGAACAAACATGAATGATCATGTGTTTGTATTGAATAACATTTTGAATTAATGTTGTAAAAATATATTGTTCACTTAAGTTTGTTAGATAATGCATGAATTTGATCTTATTGTAAAGTATGACAAAACTAAACTGGAGATCAAACGTGTTTTATTTGACTGTACTTTTATTTAATCCAAACTGCGTTCATATTTAATAATAAAAAGCTTTATGAACCTGCTAGAGTTATCCAGCCAAGAATAAGAACGTTTTCTGACAGACTGATATTAAGCATAATATTAAGACAGACGTTGTTAACGATGCATTTGTACATTCTTTAACACACATATTTTGGATAAACAGGCCTTTTGTGTGTATAAGTAGTACATATATCATGTATTTCTTTTTTCTTTTATCCTAATAAAAATTATGGGAGCGTTAAATAGCCCAAAATCGTCCCAAAGCCCAGCATATTAGCGTTAGCCGCTTATGCTAACGATTAACAACATTACAATTCGACATTCAAATTAAAATATGCAATAATGTTCTTAACAGAAGCTCGAAATATCAAATTAAATTGAAACATACCTTACTTGAACTCTTTCATTTGATCCTGCAGTCGGTCTTCACTGTGTTTTGTTCAGTTTGATGCGTTTCCTTCTTTTGAGAGAACCTAGACGATCTATGATGTTCGCCTTCAGCCGAGAATCGAAAATGTTTGTAGCATGCCTGGCTCTTCCTTGTCAACAAGTGGATTCAGAGCGACCGCATCAGCAGCAGCGCCGAGGAGAGCGCAACTGCGCAGTGCGCACCTTTTAGATAGCGCGTCAAGAACCGGGTCGACCGGATAGTCGGTACCACCGGTACTAAAGAAAACCTGGAACCGTAACATTTAATTTTTTTTAGTACCGACTTGGTACCGAAGTACCGGGACTTTTGACAACACTACTTTGAGGTTTCAATTGTTTAGGCCTACCCTTACACCATTAGTCTATCTGTGTTTTAAACTCTTGGGCAGATGAGAGTCATTTCTTTGTATACGTCTCTGATATCATATGTCAGGTTTGTGTTTTGTCAAATTTCACTTGTGCTTTTCACCTTTTAAATTTTCATTAAATTTTTTAATTTGAATCAGGGCAGTAAAGAGGATGCATAAATGCATAAATTTAAGGGAGTAGAATTCAAATAAATGCATAAGACTATACTTTTTAAATGTAAATTTGTAGACAATTTGTAGGCCTTATGCACTGAACATTTTATTTCCTAAAAAGCCATTATCTGTGTTAAATTCATTAATTCCCCTTCTTGTCATTCCAGTTCGAATTCTGCATCTGTTAGTCCCTTTCAGTTAATGTCTTCAGACTTTTGGAAGGGCCTGTAAATGTTTTTGGCTTTTAGATCTAAAACGTAGAACATACACCGCCGCTTAGCCTGGTTGTTTTTTAAATATGGAATGTGTTACAGAGAGTTTGAGAGAAGGACCATGTGGTTTGGGAGGCAGATGGCATGTGTCCAGAAAGGACCTCTCCTTGTTGTCTGAACAGTTTAGTCTTAATCAACCAGACCAAAACAATTGTGGGCTTTTAAAGGGATATTAGCAGCAGCATGTATCCAATTTCCCCCAGTGTCATTTCTAGCTGCTGAGCGTTTTTCTGTTTAATTATTTGCGGTACATTGCAAAAACTGCTTTGACTTGGAGATTGTTGCTTAGAATTTTAAGTCCATTCTGTACCACAATTGCATGGTTATATTTTGGCTGAAAGGTTTCCTTATATAGTTGAGTTGTTTTTTCTTGTACTTCATGGAATGGCCTGGAAAGGAAACTAAAGACATATTTAGTATTGCTAACTTTCCCTAAATGCCTAGATTTTTTGTGAGCATTTTCATCAATCTGCACTACAGGTTGTGAGGGCTTATGTACAGGGGTTTATTAAGGATTTGTTATGTGGTGGGGGTTCTATGGTGTAGGACTATATACTCATCCGTTTTCTATCAGCTATGCCATATAAATCTGCATGTTTTTTTATATTTAATCCAAGGGAATTCTTACATTTGTTCTATACACTCATTTACAATAATATGCTTGTTGTTATGTATACGTTATCAAATTAAATAATTCACACTGAAAAATACAACTACATTAAATAATGTTATGAGATTGTTTTAAATTTTTTTTTTTTTTGGAAAAAAAAAACAAATAAGAAATGACGTGGGGAAATTATACATTTAAGCAAAATTAAAACTCCTGTAGGTGACGGCAAATGAGCGTCTAATGAGTGAGTCATTGAGTCGTTCATTTAAACGATTCATTCAAACAGATGATTTATCAGATGTTTATGCATGGGCTAATTAAACTTTAACTCAACCAATTCGTTGAAAACACATATTTAGCAATGAATTGGCTAGTTGCTGCGAGATGCACTTTGGTTCTGCTGTGTCTTTCTTTGGAATTATTATCACTACTAAAATAGAACAAAAGTGACTAAATGTAAGTGACCTACTACTATTCTACTTGCTTATTGAATTCTTATTTGAACTATTGAAAAGTTGTGATGGAGAAAATGTTGTGTGATGTTGCCTAACTAACTGTATTTGAAGCATAAAAACTGTCCACTTTGAATTTATTAAAGGATGCGTGAGCCTTGACTCAGCAGCACAACCTTACCGTCAATACATGCATTATATAGGATAGCTATATTCACTATTCACTATTTACTCTAAATTTACATTTACATTTACATTTACATTTATTCATTTAGCCGACGCTTTTATCCAAAGCGACTTACAATTGGGAATACAACAAGTGATTCAGAGGAGGCAGATCAACATAGGAAGTGTTCAAAAATACCATATATCAGGCGTTGTTAGAAGAGTGCAGGCTAGAAGAGAAGATCAAGAAAGAGAGGAAAAACAGGCTAGAAGGGAGGATTTTTTTTTTTTTTTTTTTTTTATTGAGTCAGATAGTGTCGAAAAAGATGGGTTTTCAGCAGTCGTTTGAAAGCTGTTAAGGAGTCTGCATTCCGGATAGGGGTGGGAAGATCATTCCACCAGGCAGGGACATTGAACGAGAATGTTCTGGACAGTGATTTAATACCTCTCTGTGGTGGTACAATGAGGCGTCTTTCACTAGAGGATCTCAGTCTTCTGGAAGGAGTGTAGATGTGTAGTAGTGAATGGAGGTAGGCAGGTGATGATCCGGTGGCTGTCCTATATGCCAGCATCAGTGTCTTGAATTTGATGCGTGCTGTAACCGGTAGCCAGTGCAGGGATATGAAGAGAGGTGTGACATGGGCCTTTTTGGGCTCGTTGAAGACCAGTCGTGCTGCTGCATTCTGAATCATTTGTAGAGGCTTGATTGTACATGCTGGAAGACCAGCTAAAAGAGCATTGCAGTAGTCCAGCCTGGAAATGACCAGGGCCTGGACGAGGAGTTGTGTAGCATGCTCTGTTAGGAAGGGCCTGATCTTTCTGATGTTGTACAATGCAAACCTGCAAGATCGAGCGGTCTTAGCAATGTGATCTTTGAAAGTCAGTTGGTTGTCAAAGATAACACCCAGATTTCTGGCTGAAGTTGATGGGGTAATTGTTGATGAACCTAACTGGATGGAGAAGTCATGCTGTAGAGATGGAGTGGCAGGAAAGATAAGGAGTTCCGTCTTTGCTAGATTGAGCTGTAGATGGTGTTCCTTCATCCATGCAGAGATATCCGCCAGGCAACCTGAGATCCGTGCAGCTACCGATGGATCGTCTGGTTTGAAAGAAAGATAGAGCTGTGTGTCATCAGCATAGCAATGGTAGGAGAAGCCATGTGCCTGTATGATGGGGCCCAGAGATGTAGTGTATATGGAGAAGAGGAGAGGTCCAAGAACTGAACCCTGAGGAACCCCAGTGACCAGTTGATGAGTTTTGGATACCTCGCCTCCCCAGGCCACTCTGAAAGACCTACCAGAGAGGTAGGATTTGAACCAGCGAAGTGAAGTCCCTGTAATACCCAGCATTGAGAGGGTGGACAGGAGGATCTGGTGATTCACAGTGTCAAAAGCTGCAGATAGGTCCAGCAAGATTAGTACCGATGATTTGGACTCAGCTTTTGCCGTCCGCAAGGCTTCAGTGACAGACAGTAGCGCAGTCTCAGTTGAATGGCCGCTTCTGAACCCTGATTGGTTAGAGTCCAGTAGATTGTTCTGTGAGAGGAATAAGGATAGCTGGTTGAAAACAGCCCGTTCCAGTGTTTTTGCTATGAATGGAAGGAGGGAGACAGGTCTGTAGTTGTCTATGAGTGAAGAGTTAAGTGTAGGTTTTTTGAGCAGTGGGGTTACCCGGGCCTGCTTAAATGTAGTAGGAAAAGTGCCTGTGAGAAGAGATGTGTTGATGATGTGTGTGAGCGCCGGTAGGATTGTAGGGGAGATTGCTTGGAGAAGGTGTGAGGGGATAGGATCTGAAGGACATGTCGTCGGATGGCTGGAGAGGAAAAGTTTGGTTACTTCTGCCTCCGAGCAAGGACAGAAGGAGAAGTGGGGGGTTCCAGCCATGATTGTGGTCAATTTTAGTTCCTGTATGTGTGGAGCTGAGAACTTATTATTGATCGATGTAGTTTTGTCTGTAAAAAATGTGGCGAAATCATCAGCTGTTATAGAAGTTGTGGGAGGTGGTGGAGGGGGACAAAGCAGTGTATTAAATGTTTTGAAAAGGTTGCGTGCGTCCGGGGAATTGTTGATCCTGTTGTGGAAGTATGAAGATTTGGCTGTATGTACTTGGGTAGCGAAAGATGAGAGCATAGACCGATACTTACTGAGGTCGGATGGATCCTTAGATTTGTGCCATTTTCTCTCAGCTGCCCTAAGTTTGGAACGATGCTCACGAAGAACATCGGATAACCAAGGGGTTGTCGGAGCAGATCGTGCTGGCCTGGAGGAGAGAGGGCATATAACATCTAGACAGGAGGTAAGAGTGGAGCATAAGGTGTCAGTTGCTGCATTAGTGTCCAGGGATGAGAAGTGAGTAGGAGAGGGAAGGGAGGAGGATACTAAAGAAGAAAGATGGGAGTGTGAGAGAGAGCGTAGGTTTCTTCTAAAAGTAACAGGTAGAGGGGTTGGGAGTGCACAAGTAGCAAGATGTAGGTCAAATGTAATGAAGAAGTGGTCAGAGATGTGTAGGGGTTTGACCACAATGTTGTCTGAAATACAATTTCGCATGTAAATGAGATCAAGTTGGTTGCCAGATTTATGAGTGCATGTAGTGATAACACGTTGTAGATCAAATGAAGCTAGAAGTGAATTGAAGTCAGCAGCATAGGGTTTGTCAAGGTGAATGTTGAGGTCCCCAAAGACTAGAAGTGGGCTGCCATCCTCTGGAAACGAGGACAGCAGCCCATCCAGCTCTTCTAAGAAGATGCCAAGTTGAGTAGGAGGGCGGTAGATTACCACAATGTGGAGTTCGATGGGAGATGTTACAGTGATTGTATGAGATTCAAATGAACTATAATTGCATAGAGGAGAATGGGTTGAGTATTTCCAGTTGTTAGAAATAAGAAGTCCCGTCCCCCCGCCCCTTCCAGTCTGACGAGGGGTGTGAGAGAAGGAAAAGTTATTAGAAAGAGCAGCTGGGGTTGCAGAGTCTTCTGGACGAATCCATGTCTCAGTCAAGCCTAGAATGCTCAAACCAGATTGCACAGAAAATGCTGAAATGAAGTCAGTTTTGTTGACAGCTGATTGACAGTTCCAGAGTCCAACCGTGAAAGAGAAAGGTTCAGTGGAAGAAGTGTCGATAGGACGCAGGTTAGATATATTGCGTCGGCGTGTGCGTGTGATATTAGTGCGGTGTGAAGAGACCACCGGAATGAGTTGGAAACACATGATAGAGGAGGACAGAAAGAAGAGTGAAATAAAGGAAAGGAGTACTTAAGTGCGTTGTCGGTGTCGTTGCTCGGATAAGTCGCGCAGGAAAAGTCTAAATGTAATAAAATCGGAATAATACTTGCGTTTTGGTATTTTTGGTTATTGATGTTTTAATCAGGTTACTTGTCTGGTGCTAATGAAGCGTTAATGTTGAGCCCTGGAGTCTAAGTGTAACGTTGGAGGAAATGATGAGGAAAAACAGGATCTAAATGCAGTAGTTTATTGGGAATCCGTGATGAAACAACAAAATCCATAGAAACAGGAACATGCTCAGGAACTCAGACACGGGAAAGAGACAACCATTACACATGTAACAACCGACAGACTACAGAGGAAACACAAGGACTATTTATACACAGAGCAGGGGCAATGAACTAATTGGTAACCATAGAAACTAACAAGGAGTGGGTGTGGTAAAATGAGTGTCCATGGTGACAAACAAGGGAGCAGAGGCAGGGAAGCAAACAACAATGAGAAACAAAGACTACAAACTAAAAGTCCTCAAACACAGACTGAGATCACACAGACCAGACTCGTGACATAGCCCCCCACTAAGGAGCGGCTTCCAGACGCTCTAACCACCTTATACAACCTGGAGGGTGGTGGAGCGGAGGTGGAACAGGGGGAGGGATGGAGGGATGGAGGGCCAGGTCCATGTAGGGGTACTGGAACTATGTACTGAGGCGGAGCTGACGGAGGGAGAAGCCATGGCGGAGGAAGGGTTGGCTCCTGCATGGGGCCGACCGACGGAGGTGGAGCCGGTGGAGCCCGAGGCGGAACCGGAGAGTCGATGGTCCTAGGTGACACCAAGGATCCGGAGGGCCAAGGCGGAACCCAAGGCTCTGGCGACCCCGGCGGAGATGGAGGTCCGGAGGTACGCAGCGGAGCCGGAGTGACAGAGGATCGAGGCTGTGCCCACGGGAGGGAGGAGGTCCACAGAGCCGACAGGACGGAGTGACGAGGCGCAGCCGGAGGAGTAGAGTCCAGAGGCGAAGGTGGGGCGACGACTGACCGGGGCGGAGCCGGAGAGACGATGGAGCCCGGAGGAGCTGGTGGGCCGACGGCCGACAACGGAGACGAGGGAGCACAGAGCCGGGGTGGAGCCGCAGGGTCGGAGGGCCGAGGTGGAGTCCAGGACTCTGAGACTGTAGGTGATGGTGAGGGATCCTTCAGTCTGGACACCGATGGAGACTGGCAGTCCCACGGCAAGTCCTCTGCACCGAAGGTGGGATGAGGGTGAGCAGAGGGACTGTCAGGAGACAGAGGTGGCGGGACTGGAGCAGCAGGGAGGGTGGGTGGGAACAGTCCATGCATGAGCTCCGTGACCAGAACCGGGCAGACAGGAATCTCAGGACGACTGGATGGAACCAGCGGAGGCTCTGGAAGGCTGGGCGGAACCAGCGGAGACTCTGGAAGGCTGGGCGGAACCAGCGGAGGCTCTGGAAGGCTGGGCGGAACCAGCGGAGACTCTGGAAGGCCGGGCGGAACCAGCGGAGACTCTGGAAGGCCGGGCGGAACCAGCGGAGACTCTGGAAGGCCGGGCGGAACCAGCGGAGACTCTGGAAGGCCGGGCGGGACCAGCGGAGACTCTGGAAGGCCGGGCGGGACCAGCGGAGGCTCTGGAAAGCTGGGCTGCACCAGCGGAGGCTCTGGAAGGCTCTCTTGAGGAGAGGGCTCTGGACGGCGCTCTTGAGGAGCGGGCTCTGGAGAACTGGACGACCCCAGCGGAGACTCTGGAGGGCTGGGCGTCTCCAGCGGAGACTCTGGAAGAGCAGGCTCTGGTGTGGCGGCCATCTTTGCAGCAGGCTCTGGCGTGGCGGCCATCTTTGCAGCAGGCTCTGGCGTGGCGGCCATCTTTGCAGCAGGCTCAGGGATGGTAGCCATCTTGTGTGCAGACTCTGGCGTGGCGGCCGTCTTGCGTGCAGGCTCTGGCGTGGCGGTCATCTTTGCAGCAGGCTCTGGCGTGGCGGCCATCTTTGCAGCAGGCTCTGGCGTGGCGGCCATCTTTGCAGCAGGCTCTGGAAGGGCAGACATCTTGTGAGCGGACTCGACCTCACCCACAGTAAACGGAGATTTGCAGTGAAACATGACAAAGTCTATATACTGTGCGAGAGTCCAGCTGGGGTCTTCATCAGGTAGGTTGGAACTGATTACGGGGTCGAGTCCGCTCCAAAAGCACTCCTTGACCATGGTCTCATCACATGATGCCAGGTGGCTATATGTGATGAACTCATCCACATAATGCACAATGGAGCGGCCATTTTGAAAAATGCTGCAGAGTGATATACACACTTACGGGGTCGATTAAACCTCCTGCTAGATCCATTTTTGGTCGGTTGTTCTGTAACGTTGGAGGAAATGATGAGGAAAAACAGGATCTAAATGCAGTAGTTTATTGGGAATCCGTGATGAAACAACAAAATCCAGAGAAACAGGAACATGCTCAGGAACTCAGACACGGGAAAGAGACAACCATTACACATGTAACAACCGACAGACTACAGAGGAAACACAAGGACTATTTATACACAGAGCAGGGGCAATGAACTAATTGGTAACCATCAGTGGTGGACGAAGTACACAAATCAAGTACTTGAGTAAAAGTACAGATATGTATAATAGAATATTACTCCAGTAAAAGTAAAAGTACGCCTTTTTCAATTTTACTTGAGTGAAAGTACAAAAGTAATACATTTTTTGTGTACTTAAGTAAAAAAGTACTGAACTATTTTGATATTTTATAAAGGTTACTTAATCTAATTTTATATTAGCATATATATATATATATATATATATATATATATATATATATATATATAATTTTTTATTTTTTTTTTACATCCTACTGTTCAAAAAGCCTTGGATTTTCCCAAAATAATCACTAGCCTACATGGAGTCAAGTGTTGTTGATATGGACTACGTTGACAAGAGTAATGTTCACTGTGAAGCTTACATTGCCATGTACCTGAGAGAAAACTGATTTGACCATCTCATTTCAACCAGTAAGAAAAGGTGTTATTTTTAAAGCTTGTTATTTTGCAGAACGGCACAGTTATAAATGATAGGAGAATAAGGCCTGAAGTTAATAAGAAAAATGTAATTATTTTTCATAATATTTTTCTTTTTTCTCAAACATTGTCTGTGTAAAAACACTCCTGGCCAAACGCCCCCAGAGGGCTTTACTTCCCACTTTGATAATTACTGTAGTACCATGTTCTGAACATCACATCTTTTGTTTTTCCCTCAGATGTAAACTGTCTAGGTGGTTGATTATAAATATGTGGACTTCATATCTGAAAATTACCTCAACTTAGCACCAGCAAGCTGTTTGTTAGGAAGTTAGCATCAGCTAACAATATTTACTTATTTTCAGTATGGTTAACATTTGTATAAACATCTGTCTACTAGGCTAGTTGATCCGAACAATATAAAAAAAGTATACCGTTAATAAACAATTTAAAAACAGACGTCACATAGAGATACATACGTAGCATTTTAATAAAACTGTTACAGCAGCGAGGAATATGAACGTGCATGAGTTATTTTATTTAATCCGTTATTTTAATGTTTTTTGACCTAAGAAGAGACAATGATGTTAATGTGTCTGCATTCAAGCATTTCAGAGGGCTTAAATATATCACCCTCTACAGCAGATTTAGTTTGCAAACAACTGACAGAAACAATCCTAAAATGCGACATTATAACTTACTTTTCGCAGCATCACTCGCGCACGCGCTCACATGATCTCCCGGTTCTTGTTTGTGAATCCAGTTGACGGGAGACTCGCTCTAAACGGCTCATTTGAATCAATAAGTTGTCGACTCGAGAACAGATGCAATTGGATCAGTCCAATTCGTGAATGAATCGTTTGTTGCGATTTGCGAACCGATTGAAAAGAATCAGTTTGTTCATTAATCAGACACCGCTTCTGCGTCTCGGAACATGTGATATATTATGAGGAGTAACGACATGTTTTTGAGATGTAGTGAAGTAAAAAGTACGATCTTATGCCTTGGAATGTAGTGAAGTAAAAGTAAAAGTTACTCAAAATAAAACTACTCCAGTAAAGTACAGATACTTGAAAAATGTACTTAAGTACAGTAACGAAGTACAACTACTTCGTTACTGTCCACCACTGGTAACCATAGAAACTAACAAGGAGTGGGTGTGGTAAAATGAGTGTCCATGGTGACAAACAAGGGAGCAGAGGCACGGAAGCAAACAACAATGAGAGACAAAGACTACAAACTAAAAGTCCTCAAACACAGACCGAGATCACACAGACCAGACTCGTGACACTAAGTGCCGGAGCTTAAGTTTCAACCCTGGTTATGTAATATTTTCAGATCGGTCAAATGGCACTCAGTTTCTTAGATGGAGTTTTTTCAATGTTACATTTGTGACCTATGCATGTTAATGTGGAAAATGTTTTACTTTTCCAGGAGTGCCAGCTTGTAAAATTAAGCAATATCAAAATATCACTGTCTGGCCAACTGAGATTTCGATATGGAGATAACGGTTGATTTGATATTACAGCAGACAGTGAGCATAGATGAGCACTGATTGTAGTCTGCTTTTGGGATCTGATAAAGCTCTTGGACACGGAATCAGTAAAGCATAATATCAGACTTAACAAGCAGATAGTGTTTTTGCAGCTCTGTCAGTTCAAGCAGTGATTCTACTGAAAGAGAATAAAGTTTAGTCTTTAAACTTGAAAGTAACATCATTGGACAAACTTTGGCTGTGTATGTCAAATACTATTTGATACAAAGAACAATTTAGGACTGCAAATAATGTTTGAAACTCCATGTTTCCACTCACACTGTGAAATTACTTTTTATGTAAGTATTTGTGGACTATTTTATAAAAGTGTGAACCAAAGGCACCATGAAATCAGAATAACAAAGAAAGAGTGTCATCAAAGGAAAACTGCTTGCTGAGTGCTTTTCAGGAAGTTCCTGTAGGGTATCCTGTATCGCTTCTTTATTGCGGGCTCTTTTATTACCGGGGTAGTTCTAACAATAATGTGTTTTTGAGGTAGCCTGAATTTGCCTTTAGCGTGCATATTATATACACTGCCTGGCCAAAAAATCCCAGTTTGGATTTAAATCAGATGCTGAAAAGTCTAGGATTAGATCATTGTCGCAGTGACTAATGTGTTTCTGGCATGTTATATATTTTGCATGTAACCTCTAATTAAAGTGCACAGCTTTTTATTTCTTAAATAAGCATGTTGGAAGGCATACCCATGTACATATTCAGAACGACAATGTCAATATTTACCAGGCTCAATTTGTGAAATAGTTGTTCAGTAAGCATTGGAAATCATTTTCAAACATGAATTGGCCACCACAGACTTCTGAGCATAACCTTTTTGAAAGTCTTTGGGATGTGCTGGAGACAACTTTACAGAGATGTTCGACTCTCCCTTTGTCAATACATGATCTCTTAAAGGGATAGTTCACCCAAAAATGAAAATTCTGTCGTTATTTACTCACCCTCATGTCATTCCAAACCCATAAGAACTTCATTCATCTTCAGAACAAAAACTTAAAGGGGTCATCAGATGCAAAACTCTTACATATTGTTTGAACATTAAAGTGTGTTGGCAGTTTGTGTACACAACCACCCTACAATGATAAAAATCCACTTAGTTGTATTTTTTTTTATCTTTAAAAGTAATATCCCCTTTTTAAAATCAGGTCATTCTCAGCTTCTTGTCTGTGTCCCCGTCATCACCAAGTTGAAACAGTCTGACTTCGATCACCGTTGTGTCGACTCAGGTGCAGGGGATAACAAGAATGTCTCCAATTGAGCAAATGAGAAGTTCTGTTGTTGGATGTAATAATGAACATAGCAGTCATCATTTACTCCCGACATCTGAGCCGCTGAAGATGAGGATTAACGTTACTTTCGTTTTTGAAAGGAAAGTGCCGGTCCCGATCTACATATGTTCTATGTTTGTGCGAATCATTCGTGATGCAGCTTCACCCGCAGCAGAAGTGAGTATATGGGGTTTTTATGCATCTTTGTAAATGGCCTTACTTAATAATGTGCTAATTAGCTAGTTTCACAGCCAAACGCGCCTAAATTCGGCTAAAGTAAACATTACGGCTAGTCATCCCATGGCAGAGCGGGGCAGGGCGAGCTGAGCTCATTAGCATTTAAAGGACCATGCAACAGAATGTCTCGCTCTAAAAAGGGCTGATTTTGATTTTTGATTGTGTTTTTTTACACTACCATTGAGACATTTTAACCAAAGTATGTTATAGACTTTTCATTAAGACCCTAAAAAATCATTGTGGAATTTGGTAGGATCCTTGCTGTCTTTGGAGAGTCAGGGAGCTCTCATCTTAAGATCTTAATTTGTGTTACGAAGACGAACAAAGGTCTTTAGGGTTTGGAACGACATGGTGAGTAATTTAAGACAGAATTTAAATTTTTGGGTGAACTATTTCTTTAATGCAGCTCTTGATGAAAATAAATGTTGTGATGTTGCATAACATTGGTAAAACAATTGGCACAACGAAAGCACAATGCTATCCAAGCAAAAGGTGGTCAAATATTAGATATTAAATATTAGAGTGGGCTACTTGTTTTTGGACAGGCAGTGTAAAATTGATTCCAACTATTGTGGTCCAGAAAAGTGCAAAATGGGTTTAAGACATGCTTTTTTGGTCATTTAATATTGGGCACAAATACATTGATTACTGCAAACTTTAGAAAACACATTGCGTGATTCATCCTCTCATAAATGTGTCTGAGTGGGAAACTCCTTCAAATGCATACACAATAAGGTCATCCGCTAAAATAACTGTCTATGCCTTTTAATTGCTCATTTTTCATTGCATGAAATTCTGAGAGTAGTTTTTAATGCCAAAAGAGGGTTTGTGCTGGTGTAAGTTGTTGAACATTAAGAACATCTAAGAGGCTGTTCAATATGATAATGTAATATTGTTTGAGTACTAATTTGAGAATGAATTTCACCAAAATCAGAAAACTTTTGCCTGAGTATTTTGTGTGTTTTCATGTTTCTCACAGTCGAGGTTGGGGGTGGTGTCTGGATGATCCTCCTGTCAGAAACGATCTGGAGACACACTCTGCTCCCCCAGGCGTCCTGTACAGCGCTGCTCATCAGTGCAAGCTCCAGTACGGATCCAGCTCGCTGCTCTGTGACGACGTAGATGTAAGATTTTCCCTCAAACCCACGAATACCTCTGATTTCCCCCTGCAGACAGCTGTCTGATGCCAAACTTCGAAGAAAAATAGGTCAGAAGTGTACACAAGAGCAGACAGAGGTCTTAAATGATCTGTTTATGAAATACAGATGGAGCAAGACATTCTGAACCACACATCTGGTGGGAACCGTAAAAAAATATAGGCTATAATGTAACCTAATAAAAAATATATAAGCGCTTCTGACAGTGTAGCCAGAGTTCAGATAATGTAGTTTCTGTGCATGACATTCTTTTAACACAAAAAGAGAAAAATGGTTGTTGTTGTTGTTTTTTTATGCAATTACAAAGAAATGGGAACTGGAGCATTTCAAGCTCTAAAGGAACACAGAGGCAACATATCATAGAAATACACTGGGAAAAAAACTCCAATTCTTACAGCTAAATTTATTACATGTTGCTTCAAACCTTAAATTTTGAGAACATTCACACAAAGTAAAAAGATAATTAATTGTAAAGATCATTCACTGAAAGAATTTGTTGATTTACATAATTTTTATTTGTTTTGTTATTATTAAGTGACCAAATTAATTAGTGATAAAGAGATTTTACATGAATTCCTGACAGGATTTTATTCAATTTTATATTAAAAATACAGTATATATTTTTCTCACATCACCATTCATAACTAGCTAGCTAGATAGCGAACTGTTAGTGAGCAAAAGCACATATTAGCATCAATAACTTACTAACCTATGTAAAAGAATAAAAACACAATGCACTTATGCACCATTTTCTAGTTTAAATAGTATGATTATTGTGCACAGCACATATAATAGGATTGAATAAATCAGAAAATCTATGCTTTTCCATTTTTCCAATGGACATACTCAATATAAATGATTAGCAATACCAGCACCTAAAAACACAACAGCCAGCCATGCTGGTCTTTTCAACAAAGTGATCTGTTGAGATGCTGTTTTGAGTTTTATCTCAATAGGAAAGTATTCTATTAAGCAGCTCTTCCAGACCCATGGGCTGCTTTAAATTTCTCACTGTTAAACTGTGAAGAGTACAACAAAAACGTCTATTAGTTCAAGTGTCTGGCATAGACCACACAAACACTTTTCCATCACAGAGGAAGTCTCAGTTTCTCCTTACATCAGTACCATCTGATTCCCAGCTGTTTTAGTGGGAAAAAGCACGTCATTAGTATAGCAGGGCTTGTGTTCCAACTAGAAGTAAGGGGCTCTTTACCTTGAAATAACATTTTTGTTTCACCTAAGCTAGCTGAACAATGAAGGGAAAGCTAACATATCTTATTTACATTTGACATCCTGCAGAATTAAAATAGGGAAAAGGGCATCAGATTGCAGAATTGTTGTCCGTGATGTCAAATCACATCAGTGATGTGCTCTGTGCTTTCTGCAGCAGCTGTTGGCAGATACTGGACATCTTTCAATTACTGGCCAAATGTCACAGACACAGCAAAGGAGTTGGCACTCTGTCATTCGGACACAGATAAAGCCAGACTTCAGTTTCCTTATCAGGACTGTTACAGTTCAAGAAATGACACCAGAGGAAATTGCAGAGGTTTAGAATGCAATGAATGTTTGTGTTTGGTGCACAGCATACAAGATTTGCCATTTCCCAAAAGTTTAGGAGAACATTAAACAGTAAACAATTAATGCATTTTAGGATTTCCAGACTCAGACTAGACCTCAAATAAAGCAGTTTCATAATTTCTCTATTTGACATTTAAAATGTCAGTGATGTGGAACTTATTTGTTATGTTCAGATCTATTAATATATTTAAAAATGAAAAAAGAAAAATACAGACAATGACACTCTGTGATGAAAATATTTTTGATTTTTAGAAAAAGGGCTAAATGTCTAAAAAAATATATTATATTATATTATAATAAAAAATTATAGATATAAAATATAAGAATAAAAATAGTATATTATTAAGTAAAATATTTAAGCATGCAAGACTACGTACTCATCCTGTTCTATCATTTTTATCAATTAAATGTATTCTTACATTTTACTAATTGGTTACCAGTTTGGTTATTGAATGAAATTCAATTTCAGGAAATTGAATTCTGATATTTCTATTAACTGCTGGAGTTGGAGCTAGAGCAACATCAGTTTAGGCATCCTGCTGCCTCCTCAAAGTCAGCAACAAAGATTAAGTATCCAACCAAACTTATCCTCCTAAGCACTAGTATTCCCTGAGGGTATCACAACTCAAGTTGAAGCTGCTTCCTCAAGCCCCTCCAGTGCAGACTGCAAGCCAAATAAGTTTAACATCAACAGCTTCAAAATTGTCTACTCTATAAGCCCAAAAGAACACAGAACATTCAGATTTTTTACACATCATTTACGCATTGTTGTGCGCAGGTATAAACTTTTTCCATACCAACTAACATTTTAAAAATATGATTACTTAATTCTGAAAATATAATGGTTACACCACTTGACATTAAAATGTAACTTTTGTATAAATGGTATAAAACAATTAAACACATCATGAATACAGATAAATATGTATGGAAGCCTGTTTCTGTTACTGAATAAAAAAATAAAGAAAGGTTATTGCTAATTTTTATCTCACAATTCACATTTTTTTCTCAGAATTCCTTGTCAAAATGTATATCTTTTTTTAAGTTTATATCTTTCAATTCTGACATTATAACTCACTATTCTGACTTTTTATCTTAGAATTGTGGTATAAACTCGCAATTGCCAACTCGCAATTTTGAGAACTCCAATTTTGAGAAGGAAAATTTATATCGCAATTCTTAAAAATGAATTATAAACTCGTAATTGCAAGAAAACAAGTCTGAATTGTGAGTTCATATCTGTTTTTCTCGCAATTGCTGTTTATATTTCACAATTCTTCATTTTTTTCAGGATTGCAATAAAAAGTCCGAACTATGAAATATAAAAAGACTAAATTATGCATTTATATATAATATATTTAATTCTGTGGAAAAATGGGCTTCTGTACATAAAGAATAAAGACATTTCTGAAACATTTCTAATAATATTTTATGTAGCTTTTAGCTATTCTGAATTATTTTTAAATGATTCTGCCCTTCAGAATATTTGCAGCACCCTGTGGTGCACAGTGGGCTCAACCTGCCACTCGAGGCTGGATGGCGCTGTGGATGGGACCAAGTGTGGTGAGGGCAAGGCAAGCCAGGCTTTTCTGTGGGCTTTTTATTTCCCTGCATGAAGTTCACTATGTAGTTTTCCTTTCAAATTCTTTGTACACTGACTAACCGAAGGTCTTTTTTTTTGGTCAGTGGTGTTTTGACGGGGAATGTGTGGAGATGGGCTTCCAGCCTAAAAGCGTGAATGGAGGCTGGGATTCATGGAGCGAGTGGTCCGGGTGCAGTAGGACATGCGGTGTAGGCGTTCAGAATGCCCAGAGGGACTGTGTCAACCCTGTGTGAGTTTCCTGTTTTTTATTTCTTAATTTCCAGTTTCCAAAAATCACATACACACAGAGAATTTGCGTTTGCTTACTTTACTTTGATAAACCACAAACCATGAGAATAGCTTCTTTTTTTTTATCATAAATCATATGGGAAAAGACTAGCATGTTTATTGTTGATAAGGAATGCATTTGCTTGAATGCATTTATTTTATCTGCATATTATTTATATATATATATATATATATATATATATATATATATATATACACCGTGGTGTGAAAAAGTGTTGGCCCCCTTCCTGAATTTTTTTTTTTTTTGAAACATTAAAGTTTGTCACACTTTAATGTTTCAGATCATCAAACAAATTTAAATATTAATCAGATATTTAAAACGTATGTTAAAACATATCTATGGTCTAGCCACAGCCAGGCCTGATGATTACTGCCACTCCTGTTCACAATCAAGAAATCACTTAAATAGGACCTGCCTGACAAAGTGAAGTAGACCAAAAGATCCTCAAAAGCTACACATCACTGTCATGTTGAGATACAAAGAAATTCTGGAACAAATGACAAAGAAAGTAATTGAGATCTATCAGTATTGAAAAGGTTATAAAGCAATTTCTAAAGCTTTGGGACTCCATTGAACCACAGTGAGAGCCATTATCCACAAATGGCGAAAACATTGAACAGTGGTGAACCTTCCCAGGGGTGGCCGGCCGAACAAAGTTACCCCAAGAGTGCAGTGACGACTCATCCAAGAGGTCACGAAAAAGACCCCACAACAACATCTGGTCAGTGTTCATGACTCCACCATAAGAAAGAGACTTGGAAAAAACTTCCTGCTTGGCAGAGTTCCAAGATGAAAACCGCTGCTGAGCAAAAAGAACATAAAGGCTTGTCTCAGTTTTGCCAAAAAACATCTTGATGATCCCCAAGACTTTTGGGAAAATACTCGGTGGACTGATGAGACAAAAGTTGAACTTTTTGGAAGGTGTGTGTCCCATTACATCTGGCATAAAAGTAACACAGCATTTCACGAAAAGAACATCATACCAACAGTAAAATATGGTGGTGGTAGTGTGATGGTCTGGGGCTGTTTTGCTGCTTCTGGACCTGGAAGACTTGCCGTGATAAATGGAACCATGAATTCTGCTGTATACCAAAGAATCCTGAAAGACAATGTCCGGCCATCTGTTCGTGACCTCAAGCTGAAGCGAACTTGGGTTCTGCAGCAGGACAATGATCCAAATCACACCAGCAAATCCACCTCTGAATGGTTGAAGAAAAACAAAATGAAGACTTTGGAGTGGCCTAGTCAAAGTCCTGACCTGAATCCTATTGAGATGCTGTGGCATGACCTTAAAAAGGCGGTTCATGCTCAAACCCTCCAATATGGCTGAATTACAACAATTCTGCCTAGATGAGTGGGCCAAAATTCCTGCACAGCGCTGCAACAGACTCATTGCAAGTTATCGCAAATGCTTGATTGCAGTTGTTGCTGCTAAGGGTGGCCCAGCCAGTTATTAAGTTTAGGGGGCAAACACTTTTTCACACAGGCCATGTGGGTTTGGATTTTGTTTTACCTTCATAATAAAAAACTTCATTCAAAAACTGCATGTTGTGTTTACTTGTGTTATCTTTGATTAATATTTAAATTTGTTTAAATCAGGAAGGGGGCTAACACTTGTTCACACCACTGTGTGTGTATATATATATATATATATATATATATATTTTTTTTTTTTTTAAACAATACAATTAAGCCTATGTGGTCCATAAATGTACAAATTCCAAGGTAATGTAAAAGTAATTCTTTCAGCTACAGCAGTTTAATCTGGTTTACTTTGATAAACCACAAAAATGAGAATAGCTTTTGTATGGATTGTATGTAGACTGTATGGAAAAAGGCTAGAATTTGATAAGGAAGTGATTGCATTTATTTCTCACCAACATGTAATCATCATGGGTTTGGGGTTTCATACATAATTATCATATTATATCATTTTATATTTTCAGTCGTCTTCAATGGCATTCTAGGGTCTCTGCGGTTCCATCAAATTGTTCAATGGTGAGAAATTCAGATCCCATATTGTGTCAGAGAGCCCCCACTAGACCAATAAAAAAAGTCACTGTCTCTGGTCCAAATGTTTAGAGTTTTTGAAATATAACCATTTCATTATATTTGGCTTAGACTGCGATTCTATCCTGGCAGATGATTTGCACCCCAAGCTAGTTTTCAAAGATGGAAATGGTTATAGAACCAGGTTGTGGCCCACTTGTAAATGCATCTCTAAGATGTTGTAATTGATGAAAAGCATGTGCAACATCTGCATCGTATTTCAGAAGAACTTTCTAAGTATGTTGGGCTTTGTATAAAAAAACTGTGGGAAAAACATTTTAGAGTGCAAATATATACCTACATCTTGTAAAAGCATTGTTTTACCTTTTTGCCTGTTTCTGCATATTATGGCAAGTCTTCAAATTTTGGTTAGCACTTCTGCAGCCGAATCCGAATTCTTTTTATTATCTGAATCTTTATTTTGACATAAATGATCTTACAAAGTTCACAAAAGTTTACTTCCAGAATAAAGATTTCCTGATAATTTACAAACCCCATATCACTGAAGATGTTCTTGTCTTTCTTTCTTCACTCATTTTTTTTTCTGAGGAAAACATTCCAGGATTTTTTTCCATACAGTATAATGGTGGCCAGCAGGTTGAAGGTCCAATTTGCAGTTTCAGTGCAGCTTCAAAGGACCATATAAGATTCCAGCTGAGGATTTAGTCTTATGTAGTGTAACGATCGGTTAGTTCACACACAGTTAATTCTTTGTTTGTGTGGTTTGGTTCAAAAAGAAGGGTAGGGTGAAAAACTCCCATTTTCTCCTCCAACTTTAAAATTGTCCAACATCATTTTTACATTCTTTGCACATTTACTTTGTAAACACTGGGTCAGTACTTCCGCCTACATCACATGTGCAGGATAACATAATGCGAGAGGTTGAGCTAGTGCAAGATGAGCATTTGTGGTTAAAAAGTACATATATTTGTATTTTTTGTAGAAAATGACAGATCATTTCCCTAGATAAGACTTGTTCCTCGGCTGGGATTGTGAGCCCTTTGAAGCTGCATTAAAACCATAGGTTAAAACTGATATTTAGACCTTCAACCCATTGATCCTCATTGAAGTCTACTATATGAAGAAAAATCCTGGAACATTTTCCTCAAAAACCTTGATTTCTTTTCGACTGAAGAACATCTTGGTTGGCATGGGGGTGAGTAAATTACCAGGAAATTTTCATTATGGAAGTGAACTTCTCCTTTAAGCATGTGATTTGATGTTAAAGTACTTTCACCTATCCCAGTTTAATGTACAGGGACAGCAACAAGTAAGCCACTTGTAGGTGGATTTCACCAAGAGTGTAAGCATGTCATGCTTCAAAAACATGTGTCAATTTCTGGTTTCAACCAATGGAGTTTCGGGGCAAAGTAAACAATGAGGGTGGCCATTATTACTGGGATACCTGTTTGGACACAATCATGGCTCTTTTGAGTTTACTAGGAAACCACCTAGCAATCATCCAGAAACCCACACAACCATGAGAAAGATATTTTGTAGCATTTGTAGATTGTATGGGAAAAGACTAACATGTTTCTGGCTGGTAAGGAAATTGCATTTGCAAAAAAAAATCTTATTGTGATACCTGTTTGGTCACAACCATCAATGAGTAACGGAGGTGGGCTCTTTTGCTAGGAAATATGTTAAATATTTTGTACATTTGATTTTCAGACCCAAGTATGGTGGTAAATACTGTCTCGGAGAGCGCCGCAGATATCGAACCTGTAACCATGACCCCTGCCCTGCAGACCGGCCCAGCTTTAGACACGTCCAGTGCAGCCGCTTTAACACAATTCCTTATAAGGGGAAGTTTTATAAATGGATACATGTGAACAACAGAGGTGCGCATAATGAAACTACGTGTACAGACATGTGCCACTCAAGTAGTGTTCTGTGTGAGAATGATAGTATTCTTTTTCCAGCAATCTTTAAATAGATTTTACAGAAGGGTTATGTTTGTGTCATTTCAGTTAATCCATGTGAGCTGCACTGTAGACCTGTGAATGAGCACTTTTCCGAGAGGATGTTGGACACTGTCGTAGACGGAACACAGTGCTATGAGGGCAGTCAGAGCCGTGACATATGCATTAACGGCATTTGTAAGGTTGGTAATGGCTTTGACCTCTTTTCGAAGTCTCTGACAGTCTAAATATCTATTTTTTATTTTCATTGTAAACCACTAATGGTCTCTCAGCATGAGTGTCAGTCTATTTTGAAATAATACCACAAGAGTCTCACAAAAACAGTGGGGTGTGAAATCATGAGAATGTGTCAGCAACAATCTTCCACTCTCTTCTTCTCAAACTTAATTCAAATAAATATATGAATGAGTCCTTGTATGACCCCAGGCACAGGATTGTTAAATCCAGAGGAGGAAGCTATTGTTTTTAGTGCATTTTTGTTCTTTCATACAATAGTTAAATATTTAGTAGACTACAAACATTTTCAGTTTCACCAACCAATAACCCTGTGAAACAGCTGTAGACAGTAAAACTGTAGAAATTTCTTGAGGAGAGTTGTTACTGTTCACCGAGCAGTTGCTACAAAAACAAAACCCCACCTTGTTGGTTTCTTATGACTTGGACTAGTAAGTAACCATTTGCAACCATCTGCTTCTCTGTCGTTGAAACCACATTGGACTGTCGTTAATGTCTTCATGTGCAGGAGGTAAAGTAATAACATCTGCTAATTAATTTATTCAAGATCGCAATTAACATTTTATACAAACAACAAAAAGCCATTTGTTTTATATATATAGTATTGTGCAAAAGTCTTAGGCCACCATTATATTAGTTGTTTTATCTTAAGTATAATTACCATATATAATTATTTCTTAGAATGCAACTAGAAAATAATAAATTATGTCATGACACCTGTATTTGTCCTACTATGCCATGTCTTTGTACCAGGTTTGTTCAAGACATGCTTGAGTATTACACATGTTGTATGAGTTGGCAGTTTGACAATATGTCCAAGACCAACTTTCAGTAACATCATTCCATTCAAAATACCAAAGATCACAGAATTTGACAGACATAAAATTGTAATTTTCCATCATCAAAGGCCTTTCTCAAATGTAATCAGCAACGAACTGGATACCCAAGATGTGGTATTCAAGAAATTTGAAGAATCAGTACATCTCAAGGACAGAAAAAGGACTGGAAGGCCAAGAAAACTTTAAAAATGTGATAAAAAGTTTCAAAGGGTTTGAGAAAGTTTCTCAGGGTTTGGCTGAACATCTGATGCAAATGGCACACAAAAGTGCAAACACTTCAGGAGTTTCAAATTCGTCATCGGATTGGTTGAATTATACATGATTTCTGGGAGATGTGTGTCGCGTTCTTTAACATTCTGCCTGGAAACAAAGATGCATTGGCTGCTGTTCCTGTCAGTTATATGGCCTCTTGGCCTTAAATGCGACCTTCTGCTGTCAATCTGAAGGTCTGGCTATGCGAGACTTGCAAGGACCTGACTCAGCATCTGGCAACTTGTTCAGCATGTGAAAGTTAACCCTTCTACTGTCTGAAGAAGCTTGATCAGTAATGGTCTTTGTGGAAGGGCAGCAGCCAAGAAATCACTTTAACAGAAAGGGTACAGGGTGAAGATTTGCTAAAGCTCATAAAGATTGGAATGAAGATCAGTGGAACAAAAAGTGTTATGAAGTGACAAATCCAAGTTTGAAAATTTTGTATCCAATCATTAACAATATGTGAGAAGAAGAATTGGAGAGAGATGGAAGAATGAGTGCTTGCAACCTTCTTTAAAAAAAATAGTTGAGGGACTATCGTGGTTTGGGGCTGCATTTCTGCCAGTGGTGTTGGTGATATTGTTATCGAGTTGATGGGATCATGAATGCTGAGAAGTACAGACAAGTTTTCATTTGTTATGCCATTCCTTCTGGAAAGCAACCCCAGGCACACTGCTGATGCAGCAAAATCATATTTGGAAAGAAAAACAGCTGATAAAACACTCCTCAAACAGCTGATAAAACACTCCACCCCCTCAGGTCTCCACAGAGTCCAGACCTGAATATTAGGCAGTGTAGGATCACCTGAACTGAGAAAGAAATAAAAGACAGCCTAAATGTAAAGTAGAACTCTGGGAAGTGCTGATAGAAGCCTGGTATAATATATCAAGATTACCCCAGAAAACTTAAGGACATTCTCCCAAAAAGAATTCAAGATGCACTTAGTGATAAGAGAGGTCACACTAAATACTAACATCTGCCTCGATAAGCCATTTTGTTATGTGTTTTTTAAATTTTGTGTACATATTTCCTTTAATTTTCTGTTTGTATCCTAATGGAGAAAAAAAAAGTATGGTTATTAAAACTCGGCTAAAAAAAAAAACAAAGCTGGTGATGGCCTAAGACTTTTGCACAGTACTATACTGTATGTACAGTATATACTGTACAGTTGAGGTCAAAAGTTTACTTAATACTTAATATTTAATGCTGACCTGAATAAGATAATTCACATAAAAGACATTTACATATAGTTCACAAGAGAAAATAATAGTTGGATTTATAAAAATTGGCCCTTTTAAAAGATTACGTTTGATTCTTAATACTGTGTTGTTACCTGAATGATCCACAGGTGTGTTTTTTGTTTAGTGATAGTTGTTCATGAGTTCCTTGTTTGTCCTTAACAGTTTTTTTTTTATTCATCTTTTCACACTGAGGACAACAGAGGGACTTATATGCAACTATTACACAATGCTCCAGAAGGAAACATGATGCATTAGGAGCTGGGGGTGAAAACTTTTTGAATTTGAAGATCAGGGTAAATTGAACTTATTTTGTCTTCTGGGAAACATGTAAGTATCTTCTGTAGCTTCTGAAGTGCAGTACTAAATGACAAAATATACAAACATATTTAGGCAAAAATAAGAAAAATGTACACATCTTCATTCTGTTCAAAAGCTTACACCCCCGGCTCTTAATGCATTGTGTTTCCTTCTGAAGCACCAGTGAATGTTTGAAACTTCTGTAATAGTTGCATATAAGTTCTTTAGTTGTTCTTATTGTGACAAGATGGATCTCAACTGTATGAAATGAAAATTTGCTGAAAGTGTACTAACCCTCAGACCATCCAAGATGTAGATGAGTTTGTTTCTTCATTAGAACAGATTTGGAAAAATTTAACGTTGCATCACTTTCTCACCAAAGGATCTTCTGCAGTGAATGGGTGCCGTCAGAATGAGAGTCCAAACAGCTGATAAAACATCACAATAATCCACAATTTATTCCAATTATAGAGTGAAAAGCTGTGTGTTTGTTATAAACAAGCTGTTTTTAACTTTAAACCACTGCTTGCGGCTAAATGTGAATCTTTTATTGATAATGTTGATTTCTCCTGTCAAAAAGTAATCTCATCTGAAACTGGGGGAAAAATATGCACAGCTCAAGCACTGTTTATAAGTAAAAACAGTCCAAAACAGTTCTAAAACAAACTCATCTACATCTTGGATGGCCTGAGGGTGAGTAAAGTTCCTGAACCATTCCTTTCTACACAGCATAATTTCTCCGAAATCCTGCTGTAACGAACATGGCATCTAAGGACTAGTTTTTCTTCTTCATAATTTAGTTTTATTTGATCTTTGATTGATTGTGGGTTCCTTATGGTATAATCAGTGGTTCCCTATGCAGATGCACAGCACTCTCTTGGCATGCTAAAATATATAGTTTGAAATGTATATGTATTTCAATGGAATGAAAGTTCAAGAATGTACTATGTTATGATCTGTCTCTTCATGTCAGTACTTAGGCTGTGATTATGAGATTGACTCAGATGCTGTTGAGGATCAATGTGGAGTGTGTCATGGAAACGGATCTACATGTGAAACAGTGAGGAAGACCTTTGAGGACAGCGAAGGGCTCGGTTTGTAAAATGAATTTCAGTTTTCATATTACAGATATAACCTTAAACGTTTGTTTTCTTTCAGCTTTATTTGTTTGAATAAGCTGAGGTATTATTTCCCTCCCAGGCTATGTAGACATAGGTCTAATTCCGGAAGGAGCACGGGACATCCGTATTGAGGAAGTCGCAGAAGCTGGGAACTACTTGGCATTACGCAGTAATGACCCTGAAAAATATTTCCTGAACGGTGGCTGGACGATCCAGTGGAATGGCGAGTATAAAGCAGCAGGAACAGTGTTCACTTATGAAAGAACCGGGCAGCTGGAAAACCTATCTTCCCCCGGACCGACCATGGAGCCAGTGTGGATTCAGGTACTCAGACGCATGTTTGAGTCCCACATACTGCGTATGAGCAGAATCCAGCATGTGGTGTTTGTGGCCTGTCTCTTTTTAAAGGCACCTGCTAAAGTGCTCTGCTAAACTAGGTCACAGTTTAGTGAATCTATGTGGTTTAGTTTAAGTAGAGCTAAAATGGTAAACATTATAATTTAATGTCTCACATTTGTTGCATGGAAAGATATACAAACAGCTTTTATAAAAAAAAAAAAAAAAAAGAGAACAGCCTGTATTATCCAGGGAAAAGTTTACGGCTTCAAACACTATAATGGATGACAGGCCTGTTCTTTATGACTAATTAAAATCTGCAAATGTCTCTGCACACAGAGCCTTAACTGCTTATGTAAATGTATGGAATTCTGCTTTTGTAAATATTTCAACTGAGAAAACACAACGGTTTTATCTGACAGGCAAAGTGAAATCAAAGGCTTAACCCAATGGATTTGCATAAAATTCTACTTAGCAGGAAATTGCTTTAAGATTTGTTTTTAGTAACAAAAGATTCATGTATGTTTTTATTTCATTTCTTGTTACAAAGCAAAGCATGTTTGAAGATTTTACAGCTTTAGTTGGATTTAACAACTAAATTTGTTGCATAAAAGGCTTATTCCCAAATGTAATCATTAGCGGACTAAGTTTTATTAACACAGTAGCCATAGTTTTTTTTTTATGTTTTAGCACCATTAAAGTGAAGATACTGTTTATTAGGGATTTATGCTAGTATGTGTAGCAGAGGGGCCTTTTAGATAAAGGACCTCCTCCCACAGAGCGATTTGAGGCCTTTGGCTCGCAGCCTTTGCGCGGGTGGAGAGAGAGATTTCTGCAGACAAATGAAATATTCTCTTATCACTCTCCATATTCTTAAATCCCATGAGGAAGGGAGCAGTTTACAACCTCACATTTCTGGTTTCAATGTCCTGCTGTTCAAAGAAAAACGTTATGTTAAAAATGTGTTAGGGAAGAATCTTGTACTACTCTGCCACAAAGTTATTTAGATTTCACATTTTAAAATCTTTTACAATAGTACCAAAGTACCAAAATAAGTAACACATTACACTATGGGCTGGCAACTGCCTCACAATACAATAAAAAGTTTCAGAACAATAAGATATTAAAGTTTTTTTTTTTTAAGTAGTATCTTCTGCTCACCAAGTCTGCACTTATTTTATCCAAAGTACAGCAAAAAATAACATTTTGAAGTATTTTTACTATTTAAAAGAAGTTTTCCGCAGCTGCAGGTCCTCAGTGAGCTCCTTTGTCTTAGCCATGACTGTCCACAAACCAACAGCAGAGAGCTTCTGTTTTTTTTACCTGTTGAGTTGATTAAAACAGCTTGGACTATTTGGAATGGTATAGAACTTTGGATTTTCCCATACTGTGACAGTTTGCAAAGGGTATGAATAATTTTGAACATGCCACTTTTTCTTCAAATGTAAGTAAAAGCTGAGAAATATTTATTTTCAAAATAATGCCTCTTGTACACCGTCTTATTGTCTTCTGGGAGAAGCCTGTGTAATTTCCGGTCTATATATATGTATATATATATATATATATATATACTGACTTCTTTAAACATACATTAGCTTTTTATTTCAGATAAATGCTGATCTTTGGATCTTTCTATTCATCAAAGAATCCTGAATAAATGTACTTAGCTTAAATATTGATAATAATAATAAAAAAATAATAATAATGAATGTTTCTTGAGCAGCAAATCAGCATATTGGAATGATATCTGAAGGACCATGTGACACTGAAGTAATAATGCTGAAAATTTAGCTTTGATCGCAGGAATAAATTACATTTTAAAATATATTCAAGTAGAAAACAGTTATTTAAAATAGTAAAAATATTTTAGAATACATTTAGAATTATGCAATTTTTACTGTACATTGGATCAAATAAATGCAGGCTTGGTGAGCAAAAAAGACTTCCTTAAAAAAGCATAAAAAATCTTACTGTAGTGGTAGTGTAGGTAAGCTGTAATGATTAATGATATTGTAATTGAAACAAGTGAAAAAAAGAATGATGCTACTGTATTGCATACTGTAAAGTGTACTATATTCGGTGAAGAACTTCTTGACTATGGATAATATAATGAGATATTATCATTATCTTTTGGCAGTGACTATAATGTACACGGATTAAATTAAATGAGAAAATTATGCATAGACTTTTCTGGTACTTACCAAATCTGATTGCTTATTTGTAGAAACTGCTTCTTCATTAATTGGCCCTTTTTATCAATACAGTGTCATAGAATCCTGATATTATTGATATCTGATTGTATAAGCATTTCCCTATATTCTAGGTATGAGATTTGTGGGTTTGTATGTTGTTTGTCTGTTCTTGTGTCAAGATTTGTCTTTAATCTGCTCTGAATGTTCTCCAGCTGCTTTTTCAAGAGACCAATCCAGGGGTGAGGTATGAGTACACCATAAGCAGAGACACTCTTGTTGACTCCAACAATGGCACTGCTGTCTCTTATTTCCAGTGGATTTATGGTTCTTGGACTGAATGCAGCGCCACATGTGGAACTGGTAAGGAGTCGTCTTATTGCACACTTCTGCTTTCAACCTATGCCTATGCACAAGTTGAGCCAATCCTGACTGATTTGCCTATTTACTTTAGTATAACTGCTTTGTTATAGTTGCATATTATACTAGAAATAGTGAAAAGCGCAGGAAATAGCTGAGTTGATCTGTTTGTTCAATCTAGCTCTATAGCTAGTTTGAACAAACAGACTATAAATTAGCTCTCTGGCAGGCATTGCTTTCACAAAAAATTGCAGGCAGACAGGGAACTTTCCCGAATGAACAGGGCATGAACTTTATAGGAAACAGACTTTGGACCTGTTGATGCTACATGAACTCAAATTTAATGTGATTGGAAGCAAGACTTTAATAATAGCGGAATATTTCACCGGACAGTGTAATAAAATATTAAAGTGCAGGCACATTTTTTTTGTTGCTCTGTGAAATTTTGTTTGTGAAATTCAGTCATTTCAATAGGAATATTCATGTAAGGGAGTTTCGTGCAATGTCAAAAAAGTTTGCTCATGTTCAAGTCACGCAAATTCCCTGGGTTTGAAAGTGGCTTCTGTGTAAGTGTTGCTTCGTGCACAATTGACAATAGACAATGGACCTTTTTTGCCAGCAAAATTGCCATAATTTTGCTAATGTGACCACACCTTTAGACTGTAAACAGACTTGGTGCTCAAGCCATTCCTAATGTTTATTAGTCACTTGCCTTTTCTTGAATGCTGTGTATGTCGCCATCTTAAAGGCCCTGATATACTTCAAGCTAAATTGAACACTGCAAAAAATGCTTTTCTTACTTAGATTTTTTTGTCTTATTTCAAGCCAAAATATTTCAAAATTCTTACATTTTAACTAGATTATTTTGTTTACCTCATTGGCAGATTATTTTGCTTGTTTGAAGCGAAAACACACTTAATTTTGACTTTTTAAAACAAGACAATAATTTTTACTTGTCTAGAAAATCCTTCTTGATGTAAGAATTTTTAGATCTTTTGGCTGGAAAGAAGAAGATTTTAAAAAGTTTTAAAAAAGTAAGAAAAGCATTTTTTGCAGTGAACAAACTGGTATGACGTCATTTCAGTTTGTTTGGAGTTTAGGGCCAATAATACTTCAAGTGAATTCAAAGAATGAAGTGGTGTGATGTAATTTTGACCAAAATCAGGCCAACACGAAGCTTGTTTGGAGTTTGTTTCAGAAGTTTGAAACAGCTTGCTATTGAGAGCTTTTCTGAAAAGTTTGCTCCAGTGGGTAAACACCTTCGAACTACTATTGGTTTGGTTATAACACTATCAATGTGGATACTGAAACCCGCTATTAAAAGGAGAGTTCCCGCCCAAAATGAAAATATGCTCTTAATTTACTCGCCCTCAGTAGAACAGTAAAGAAGATTTTTGAAAGACAAGACAGTGAACTTAGCCTATAGGATGTATTTTGAATGTCCGGTAGTCCCCGTCTCGTGAGTTATTTTTCGCTTACCAAACTTTCCAAATCTGATTAGTTATTTGTAGAAACTGCTACTTCGTTAATTGGACCCTTTTTATTTAAAGATCCTTTACCAATACAATGTCATAGAATCCTGATTTGTTGATATCTGATTGTATAAATATTGCCCTATATTCTACGTCTGAGATTTGTGGGTTTTAGGGGTGTAACGATATGCCTATAGGTCACGATACGGTACGTATCCCGATATTGGGTTCACGATACGATACGTATCACGATTTTTTGAACAAAAATTAAAACATGAAACTGAAAGACCATTTAAAAGCCATTTCACATGGGACGCGTCAAGCGGTGGAATCTCTGCGCGGCTGCCGCTTTCTCTCATAGTGAAAGTGTTTTGCGGTCGAGCTGGTGTTCGCGACGCTGTCTCGGGGTAAACGTATTGCAAACAACAAGGTCTCATTTAATTTTACAAAAACAAAATAAATGAAACGTAATGAAAATACTATGTGTTATTTGCTATTTGTCATTTTATGGGACAATGACTAGCGTAGTTTTCATGTCAGACAGAGTTTACTATGACATTTTACACATAATTGTATTTTTACTGCGCAGGCTATACTACACGCTTTTTTTTTCTTTATTAATAGCCTTTCTCCGTATTTTATGGATCTCAGTCACCAGCATTTAATCTGAGAAAATTGAACATTTTTCGAATATGACAGGGTAGCTGAAATCAGAGGCTTAAGGATTTGCATCCAATTTCACTCAGCGGGAAGCAGCCCTATGATCTTTTCTAGTAATACAAAAGGTAAATGTCTCATTCAAATCCATGTTTCATGGGGTTTAGTAGAAAAGGCTGAAATTGCATGTACATTCCTTTTGGTTGTGTGATAATGATAGAGTGGGTGGAAATTATTTGGAAAAAAAAACTGTAGTTATTTAGCCGAACCAATCTCATAACAATTTTGTTAATCATTTAATTAATTTTTTCTAATTGAAAAGGGGTGGTTATAATGAGGTGTTTTTGGTAAAACCAAATACATACAAAAGACTATTGTTTGCACACAATAGTTTGGATTAAAGGAGTAGTTCACTTCCAGAACAACAATTTACAGATAATGTACTCACCCCGTTGTCATCCAAGATGTTCATGTCTTTCTTCCTTTAGGCGTAAAGAAATTATGTATTTTGAGGAAAACATTTCAGGGTTTGTCTTCATATAATGGACTTCTATAGTTTGAACTTCCAAAATGCAGTTTAAATGCAGCTTTAAATGGCTCTAAATGATGAAGAAGGGTCTTATCTAGCGAAACGATTGGTTATTTCCAAAAACTCCCATCTTATTTTCTCATCCAACTGTCAAAAATGTCTTTTTTCCATTTTTTTGTAAAGGCAAGACAAGCGTTTGAGGTTAAAAAGTATATAAATTGTCAATATTTTTAGAAAATCACCAATTGTTTCGCTAGATAAGACCCTACTTTCTCGGCTGAGATCATTTAGAGCCCTTTGAAGCTGCATTTAAACTGCATTTTGGAAGTTCAAACTCAGGGACACCATAGAAGTCCATTATATGGAGAGAAATCCTGAAATGTTTTCCTCAAAAAACATTATTTCTTTATGACTGAAGAAAGAAAGACATGAACATCTTGGATGACAAGGGGGTGAGTACATTATCTGTAAATTTTTGTTCTGGAAGTTAACTACTCCTTTAATAGACATCACATGCATTGAGTGACAGAGTTGCCAGAAGCAATTTTTTTTGCTTTTTGGAAATGCTTCTGAACATTTTAACATTTCATGTTTACTCAAGTGACTTTCTATTACTTTTTCAAATTACTTTCTATTATAAATACATGCGTTTTTGCTTTTGGTCATCAATAGCTCTGTTAAGGATTATTGCATAGCACAAATAGATTTTTATTAACATTGAGTATTAAAAATACATAAGAACAGGATGAAACATTGTCCATACTACAAGTGCACCAGTCTCAATAGTGCTGAAGAGTTTCACTATGATTATTTTTAGATGCAATTTCCCGCTGCTCATCTTTAATTTGACTGAAGAGCTCAAACAAATGACATCATTTAATTGGTCTGGCACAGCAGGTAAATCAATTATTCTATATCATTGCAGCAGAATTAAAGCTTTGTCTGCCTAAATTCAAATTAAGGGCTCCTACTCAAAAAAAACAAACAAAAAAAAAAAACCACATAAAATCTAAATAGTCATAGGCCATACCAGGTTTTGGGTTTAATTTGGGACACAATTTAACAACATTAAATAATTTATCTATGAATAAATAAACATACAACAGTGTTTTGCAAATTTTAGCTGTGGGACTCGCCACCTAATGTCCATGTACTCTTTTGAGGGTCACACCAATCATTGCAGACTGACACTTGTTCCCCAGGGCCCTTTATCCCATCTGTTTGAGGGTTTATCTGATAACATTCTTCAAACACCTGTGAAGTCTGTGAAGTCTCTAGACTGTGGGTCGCTTCATCTCTCTGTTGGAGAGTCTGATTCCCAAAGCTGTCAAATAAAGGTCGAAATCAGCCTGAGGACGTGACTCTAGCAGAGGAGAGAATACAAGAAGGGCCATCCCTCCTCCTTCTGGAGTCAATGCAAATCTTAAGGGAGAGTAGCAAAGAGTAATTAAGGTATAATTTACTGCTTTTTTTTAATTTTTTTTATAATATTCAGGATAGTTGTCTCCTCGCATTCATTTCCTGAGATTATTAAATAAGAAAATCTGACATTTTTAATCAAACCATAAACAGATCAATGGCTGGTACTGGTTTGTAAGGAAAACTGCATTATTAATTACATGACCACTCTTTAAATGCCAGCCAAATTTTTCTAGAGCTCTAGTGGCATTTCAATCTATTTTTTACACAAAGATATGTAAAAAAGAGAGTGAAATGACACTAAAGCTAAACTTTTGTGGAATGTTAATTTCCGTATTTATTATTTTAGTTATCTCTTTATTTATTTTTATATTTCCCAATGATGTTTCTTTCTTCAATTTGATAATACTGGACAGTCATGGCCTAATGGTGTGAGAGTCAGGCTTGCAACCCGAAGGTTCTCGGTTCGATTCCCACACCGGCGGGAATTGTGAATAAACAGCGCTCTTTCCACCTTCAGTACCATGACTGAGGTTTCTTTGACAGTGGCCTTCAGCTCATCTGCATTTTTTAGTCTCTTGTTTCTCATTTTCCTCTTGACAATACCCCATAGATTCTCTATGAGGTTCAGGTGAGTTTGCTGGCCAGTCAAGCACACCAACACCATGGCCATTTAACCAACTTTTGATGCTTTTGGCAGTGTGGGCAGGTGCCAAATCCTGCTGAAAAATGAAATCAGCATCTTCAAAAAGCTGGTCAGCAGAAGGAACCATTAGGTGCTCAAAAATTTCTTGGTAAACGGGTGCAGTGACTAAACACAGTGAACCAACACCAGGAGATCACATTGCACCCCAAATCATCACAGACTGTGGAAACTTAACACTGGACTTCAAGAAACTTGGGCTATGAGCTTCTCCACCCTTCCTCCAGACTCTAGGACCTTGGTTTCCAAATGAAATACAAAACTTGCTCTCATCTGGAAAGAGGACTTTGGACCACTGGGCAGCAGTCAATTTTTTCTTCTTCTTAGCCCAGGTAATACGGAGTGGCTTAACAAGAGGAATACGACAACTGTAGCCAAATTCCTTGACACGTCTGTGTGTGGTGGCTCTTGATTCCTTAACCCCAGCCTCAGTCCATTCCTTGTGAAGTTCACGCAAATTCTTAAATCAATTTTGCTTGACAAGCCTCTTAAGGCTGCAGTTCTCTCGGTTGGTTGTGCATCTTTTTCTTCCACATTTTTTCCTTCCACTCAACTTTCTGTTAACATGCTTGGATACAGCACTCTGTGAACAGCCAGCTTCTTTGGCAATGAATGTTTGTGGCTTACCCTCCTTGTGAAGGGTGTCAATGATTGTCTTCTGGACAACTGTCAGATCAGCAGTCTTCCCCATGATTGTGTAGCCTAGTGAACCAAACAGAGAGTCAATTCTGAAGGAAAACTTTGCAGGCGTTTTGAGTTGATTAGTTGATTGACGTGTCACCATATTCTAATTTGTTGAGATGTAAATTGGTGGGTTTTTGTTAAATGTGAGCCAAAATCATCACAATTAAAAGAACCAAAGACTTACACAATTTAAGTTGATTTACTGAAATAAATACTTTTCCACAACATTCTAATTTATTGAGATGCACCTGTACATATTAAATTATAGTTTTGTTTTTTTTTTAAGTTTTTGTCTTCCTATCAAGAAGGGCAAGCTGTGGTACAGTTGTCGCAGTCTCTTTGTGGGCAAATACAGGGTTATGGATATGACATTTTGCGTTATGGATGTGACATATAAATGCTTAAAGAATGTATGAGTTACCAATATACTGAACCATCTGTTTATATTTTAATATACCCTTGTTGATAGAGTGTAAACATCAGAAAGATATCAGTCTATGCACAAGTTTTCTATGTTAAATAAGGGAAATAATCATGCATTATAGATGTGACAAAAAAGGTCAACAACTAGAGAAGTGATGGCTCTTAACAGAACATATAATTGTTACTTTATTTTAATTTTGATGTGTCTATTTATGAGGAATATGTACTGTTATGGATATGACAAGCCTGAAAAATAGCACTTACCAGACTATGGAAAATCATGCACTAAAAAGTAGTACATCGGTATTTAAACCACTAAATGTTGACATCTGTGCTGTCAGTATAAAACCTTTGGTAAAAACTTAATTTTTTTATGGTAAGGTTGACATTTGCATGGAATTACCCTTGTTTAAATGCCTGAAAATGACTGAACTCTATGTGCTTGCCAGATGTTGAATGCACTTGTATGCACTGGCAAAAGTGCCATTTTTATAAACAGCTGCTCTTCAATTTTTCTTTTTTTCAGGTGTACAGAGGCAAGTTGTGCACTGTGTGGAAAGAACATCTGGAATTGTTGAGGAGCATTACTGTGATCCATCTACTAAGCCGGATGACAAGCAAAGTAACTGCAATAAGGGGGCATGTCCAGCCATGTGAGTTTTACTGCTGGGCAGTCCTGTATTTTACACACCCATCAGCAGCAGCCCACTACATGGCTTTTAAAGGCAATCATCAGTGCAGTACGAGTGCAGTAAATTCCTGTGATGTTTTTGTGTCGTCAGATGGTGGGTTGGAGAATGGCAAAAGTGCTCATCTAGCTGTGGGGACATTGGGCTTAGTAAGAGAACAGTGCTGTGTATTCGGAGCCTAGGGCTGGATGAGCAACGAGCGCTTCAGCCGGCTGAATGTCAACACTTGCCTAAACCTGAGTCAATTGTCCCGTGCAACACACATGTGTCCTGTCCTGCTGACTGGACCACTGGAAGCTGGTCAGAGGTGAGCATATGTCAGCCACAAAGAAACATCTCTTGCAGTTAGTGACTCATGATTCACAAAGTTCTGTGAAGAAAGGTTTTACAGACACTGTCTGCACAGCCTTATAATTTTAGCAGAGCTAACAAAACGTATCACAGTATTATCATAGTTTTCATATACCATCAATACACATGAATATAATCCTTCGGTTCCATGGTATATATCCATTGTACCATTGAATTTATTTAAAGGAGACATATCATGAAAATCTGACTTTTTCCATGTTTAAGTGCTATAATCGGGTTTCCGGTGTATCTACCAACCCAGAAAATGTGAAAAAGGACAACCCAGTAACTTTGTTTTGGTAAGCCTTTCTCTGCAAGCATGTGAAAAAATGATCCCCTCATTGGGGAACTTATTATAATATTACCGCCCTTTAATCTGCACGTTTACACCCAAGGCGCCGCCATTTTGTTTTCGCAAGCGACAAAGGTGTACCAGTTCTAACACTACGGCATAAGTTCGAGTCAAGCATGCTAACTGTTCTGTCGTTGGCTGCACAGATGAGAACAGAACACTATTTAGAGTTCCAGCCTCAGAGGAGACAAGACTAATAAAAACATGTGTTTTCTTACCCAGCAGTTTACCTTCAAAGACATAACTGACTGTTTTTGTAAGTCATATGTGTTTTTAACATAAACGTGTTTGTATTTGACAGTTTAAGCGCAATAAGACATGAAAGAACTTAGTACTCACAAGAGTTTAGTACTCACAAATGTCATGTGACAGACGCTGTGCATGTGCTTCATATGTGTGTGCCACAAATTTCAATGTGAAAAGCGTATATCAGAAGTTTAAACTAATATGGCTTTAAAACGCATGATTTCAGTATGATAGACATGATAAACAAAACCAAACAGATGTTTTTTATTAGAGTATCTGAGGTATGAGCTGTAAAGGCACAGCCCTATTCTGAAAAAAGGGGGCAGGGAGCAGCTGCTCATTTGCATTTAAAGAGCTTTCACTCAAAAATTATCATTTTCAAAATGATATAATAAATTATCTGTTGGGTATTTTGAGCTGAAACATCACAGAGACATTCTGGGGACATCTGAGACTTGTATTACATATTGTAAAAAGGAGCTTAATAGGTCTTGAAAATAAATGTTTATATTATTCTAATCACAAAAATCATGGTTTCTGATTTAAACTTACGTTATATGGGTCAAACTAATTATTTTATGCCAAAAATCATTAGGATATGAAGTAAAGATCATTTCCTACCATAAATATATCAAAACTTACTTTTTGATTAGTAATATGCATTGCTATGAACTTCATTTGGACAACTTTGTACCCTCAGATTCCAGATTTTTAAAGAGTTGTATCTCAGCCAAATGTCATTTCCTAACAAAACCATACATCAGTGAAAGGCTTCTTTGTTCAGCTTATTTATTCATTCATAATTGACACTTATGACTGTTTTTGTATGACCAGGGTCATATATAATCATGCTTTTTGATTATTCCTTGCTTGCTCATAAAACAAACTTCAGATTTTCCTTCTTGGAACAAACAAGCACAAAACTGTTTTGATGACTCAGTGTTATACAAAACTGACTCTTTTTTTATTAAATTATTGTGAGATGATTTTCAGACTTTGACGGCTCTACTTGACTGCTTCTTCCACAGTGTTCAGTGAGCTGTGCAGCTGGTTTCCAGATACGTGACGTGACCTGCAGCTGGAATACTGGTGTGGACTGTGATCCGAAAGCCAAGCCTAATTCGACTATGCTGTGCTATCTTCAGGACTGCCCCATAAACTCGGACACCTTTGGCAACGACTGGTCAGGAAGTGGAGCGTCCAGCAAAGAAGTTTTCAATGAGATAAAAGTCATACCCCACTTTAGTACTACTAGAAATCAGCCAAGGGGCAATGCTGACCTCAATGACATTATAGAAGACGATTTCTCACATTATAGTCATGTTGAAAAGACCCCTGACAATTCCATTGTGAAAAATCTTCAAGTTGATGATTTTTATTACGACTATAACTTTATAAGATTCCATGAGGATCTGTCATATGACCTTGGTAAAGATGAAAATTATATGTTTGATAACTCAGGAATTAAACACAGAGACATTTCTCTGACAGGGACAGATGTCCCTATAACTACCTCATCACCATCCACCACTATGCAATCTGAAAGCATTACAAATAAAGGTGCTGAAGGTCATGATCCTCAAAAGAAAGATGTACTAGATGAAAATAATGATGAGCTATTTGCTGAGGACTATTTCCTGCCTGTCGTAACAACAACTGAACCTTCCTCTGCAGTTACCAGGTTATTTAACAAATGGAACGACACTGATATTGGCTTAAGTCGGGACATCAGTACTACAAGGAAACCTCCATCAACTACAGATTTGTCCACTCTGAACATGCACACATTATCATATGAAACTGTGCCAACTGTAAATTTGAACAGAAATTCAATTAACCATGACAATTACCAAACAACTGAAGATGAGAATGAAGAGGAGTTTGGCGAAGATGTTCCTGGAGGTGAAAGTGAACCACACCATGGCACTCAAAATTATGAACCTCAGTTTGAAATTTATGAGAACAGACATGTTGATAATCCCACTACTCTATTACAATGGAGTACAGCCTCACCGACAGTCTCTCAACTATTGGAGCTTCTCAGCAGTGCTTCCAGTGATGACTTTGCAAAATACAACATTATGACAGAACCAAAAATTAACACTGAGGAAAGTGAACTCACTGTAAGAGAGTTCACTACGACCTCAGATAGCCTTTCTCAAGAGTATGTTACTTCTCCAACTTCCTCTCTCCCAGCCAAACATTACAGTAGCATGACCTCAGCAGCTGGAACAACAGCTCTACCTCCTACAGAAATAGAAAATGATTTTGAGCCCCCGCTCTTCACTACAAGTGAGATTCCATACACTTCAATTACAACAAAGACTCAAAGTTGGTATTCCAGAGCAATTGCATCAACCAAGACTAATGGGCCTAAAATACAACCTTGGGGAACTCCGGTACCCTTACCTCGCTGGACAGAGATTGATAACAATGAGATTATTATTGCCCAAACGCTGAGACCTGCTGGGCTGAATCCCACTCTCTCTTCTCCTACTGAGCAGCCATCTCAGGGCACTAGCAGTGAGCATTCAGTGCATTCTTCTAGCCCTCTGATGCCCACTGGGCTGGCCATGCCTTCCCTTTCCCCATCAGCCTCCCCTGCACACTGGAAAAAAGGCAACTGGAGTGCTGTGAGTAGTTAATTATGCATGCCTCACATTCTCTAGATATGAAACCAGCATCGCTGACAAACAGCAGCTGGCCACATGATGAAAGTCCTTGAATTATGCTGACACCACAGCATTAGATTTCAACACAAACATAACTTTAAATTTCAGTTACTGAAAATTGTTATTCTAGCAACAAAAAATGGATTTAAGGGATCACATAGCACCACTATCCATCTTTAAATCTGTGCATTAGCGTTCACACATACACAAGGTTTCACATCCTGAAGATCAAAAATGGGAAATGTTAGGTTTCTAAAAAGGTTGTTGAAGCCCTTAACCTTTAACCTAACTCTAAAATTAGAATAGTTAATGAGAATGTTTATCCAGGAACATGTACTATTTACAATTGAGGTCAAAGTTTACATCCCCCTTTCAAAATCTACAAAATGGTAATTTTTTTTAACAAAATAGGAGGGATCATACAAAATGCATGCTATTGTTTATTTTGCACTGACCTGAATAAGATATATTCACATAAAATATGTTTAGATATAATCCAGAAGATAAAATATTAGTTAAATTTATTCAAAAGTTTCATTATTCAAAACATTCCATTGATTCTTAATACTGTGTTCTTACCGTAATGATCCACAGCTGTGTTTGTGTGTTTTAAGTGATAGTTGTTCATAAGTCCCTTGTTTGTCCTGAACAGTTAAACTGCCTGCTGTTCTTCAGAAAAAATCTTTCAGGTCCCACAAATTCTTTGGTTTTCCAGCATTTTTGTGTATTTGAACCTTCTCTAACTGTATGACTGTTTGATTTTGAGATCCATCTTTTCACACTGAGGGCAACAGAGGGACTCATATGGAACTATTACAGAAGGTTCAAATGCTCACTGATGCTCCAGAAGAAAAAAATTGAATTTGAAGATCAGGCTAAATTTAGCTTATTTTGTTTTCTGGAAAACATGTAAATATCTTCTAAAGCCTCTGAATGGCAGTACTAAATGAAAAGAATATGATATTTAGACAAAATAAGAAAAATGTACACATCTCCATTCTCCACACATCTCTTAATGCATGGTTTTTCCTTCTGGAGCATCAGTGAGCGGTTTGTGGGACGTATACGCAAAAAAAATATGCATATGCAATATGTGTGCAAGAACATTTATAGTACAATTGATTTGGTATTGTAGTGTTCAACAAGTTGTGGGCTTGGTGCCATCTGGAGGTCAGTGACCTGCAGCACTGGTGATGATTCAGACTGTGACTTAGCTACTAGGCCAGTGCCAGCACGCCGCTGCTACCTTCGCCCCTGCTCTGCATGGAAAATTGGAGAGTGGAGTAAAGTAAGTCTGCATGCATGGAGCCAAACATTATGAATTCAATGATTTTTCAATGCGTGAAAATACTATGGAAGTTACTACTTTTGATATCTCTTTTGGCAGTGCTCGAAGAATTGTGGTGTAGGAGTGAAGGTCAGAGAGATTCAGTGTTACGACACACGAGATCAGAGGTTGCTGCGTCCCTTTCATTGCCAGGCCACCTCCCCCAGACCTCCTGTCCGAATTCCTTGTAACATCCACAACTGTTTAGAGTGGTACACGTCCTCTTGGGGGCAGGTAAAGAGATTTGGCATTCAAAAGCTTTCCTTTTTTTATCCTCTCTTCAACTGTGTGTGTCTGATTCTAACACCATATACTGTACATGCACAGTGTTCAGAGCTGTGTGGAGGTGGGGAGCAGCAGAGGCTGGTCACTTGCCCTGAAACTGGGAAATGTGATGATGACCTACAGCCCAGCAACATTCAGACTTGCAATGTCCATCCATGCCACGAGTGGATTACTGGATCCTGGGGTCAGGTGAGTGACACAAAACTTGAGGAAACGTTCAGTTTGAAGTATTTTGAGTCAGCCAACCTAACAATAGCTGGGTTTCCATTACAGATTTGCACAAAACTTTTGTGATATTTTATAAATGTCCAACAAAAAAACCTATTGCAAATTCATGGCATTTCCATTAACCAATGTTATGCGACTAAAGGGTAACTTTAATGAAGCAGCTTGGAAAGCCGCTTCTGGAATGCTTCTGACACATGCCACGATCAGCTCCAGTTGCCGTGTCGGAGCCGTAATGCAGTGTAAATAAGGGGTTATCCTAGCATTAATGGCAAAGAAAGCATGTTATACTTGAGAGTGTCCACATACAGTGGTGTAAAAAAGTGTTAGCCCCCTTCCTGATTTTACTTTTTTTGCATGTTTGTCATGTCATGTCAATGTTTCAGATCATCAAACAAATTTAAATATTAATCAAAGATAACACAAGTAAACACAACATGCAGTTTTTGAATGAAGTTTTTTATTATGAAGGGAAAACAAAATCCAAACCCACATGGCCCTGTGTGAAAAAGTGTTTGCCCCCTGAACTTAATAACTGGTTGGGCCACCCTTAGCGTTAGCGATAACTTGCAATGAGTCTGTTACAGCGCTGTGCAGGAATTTTGGCCCACTCATCTTGGAAGAATTGTTCTAATTCAGCCACATTGGAGGGTTTTCGACCATGAACCACCTTTTTACGGTTATGCCACAGCATCTCAATAGGATTCAGGTCAGGACTTTGACTAGGCCACTCCAAAGTCTTCATTTGTTTTTCTTCAGCCATTCGGAGGTGGATTTGCTGGTGTGTTTTGGGTCATTGTCCTGCTGCAGAAACCAAGTTCGCTTCAGCTTGAGGTCACGAACAGATGGCCGGATATTGCCCTTTAGGATTTTTTGGTAGACGGCAGAATTCATGGTTCCATTTATCACAGCAAGTCTTCCAGGTCCAGAAGCAGCAAAACAGCCCCAGACCATCACACTACCACCACCGTATTTTACTGTTGGTTTGATGTTCTTTTACTGAAATGCTGTGTTACTTTTACGCCAGATGTAATGGTACACACACCTTCCAAAAGTTCAATTTTTTAGTGAGTATTTTCCCCAAAGTCTTGGGAATCATCAAGATGTTTTCTGGCAAAACTGAGACAAGCCTTTATGTTCTATTTGCTCAGCAGCGGTTTTCGTCTTGGAACTCTGCCATGCAGGCCATTTTTGTTCCTGAATTTCTTTGGATCTCAAAATGATGTGTAGCTTTTGAGGATCTTTTGGTCTCTTCACTTTGTCAGGCATGTCTTATTTAAGTGATTTCTTGATTGCGAACAGGTGTGGCAGTAATCAGGCCTGGGTTTGGCTAGAGAAACTGAACTCAGGTGTGATAAACCACAGTTATGTTTTAACAGGTGGGGGGGCAAACACTTTTTCACACAGAGCCATGTGGGTTTGGGTACCTTCATAAAAAAAAAAACCTTCATTTAAAAACTGCATGTTGTGTTTACTTGTGTTATCTTTGATTAATATTTAAATTAGTTTGATGATCTGAAACATTAAAGTGTGACAAACATGCCAAAAAAATAAAAATCAGGAAGGGGGCCAACACCTTTTCACACCGATGTAAAAGGTGTGTCATGGAGGTTATAGTACCTTAAAGAATGATCTTGTGACCTTTACGTACACCAGGTGATCTGTAAATGCGCAAAAAACTGTTTCCATTGCAGTTTTGCTATATATTCCTGTTTCTAATTGCCTGAAAAAACACCTCATGTGAGTGTAAAAACTTTTTTGCGATATATGGGAGTTTTCGCGCTATTGATGTGTTTCCATTAGTAGTATTTTTAATTTGCTGTTTCAGTTTTGTAACTGTGTCTTTGCACTAGATACAAAACCATGCATCTAAATGTGTGTACAAAATAACTCACAGAATCAGAATTAGAGGAACATCATGGGCTGAAATGACTGAAAATGGCTTATGTTCTTTTAATTTTTACTGTAGTGTTGCTTTAAAGAGTGCAACTTTTAATTATTCAAGTTAATCTGAATGCACATTTTCTAAGTACACCTACATGGCTTTTCCTTCATACTTTGCAGTAAAAAAAGATTATTACAACAAATTTAAATAGTCTATATAATCAGTATCATGAAAAACAGACTGTAATTTAAGTAACCTTTCACCCTCTCCTATTAAAATCTGGCTCACACACAAGAACATCTGTTTGGTTATATAACCGCAGCACAGTGAGTGGAATCTACACTGTAAAACTAGAAGGTGGTAGAGAATAAGAATTGCAGACAAACCTCATTACTACTCATGATTTTAGTGTATAAAAGTGAAAAGATCTGAGAACATGAGAAGGCTCCACAATCCCTTTACAATACCACTGTGCTTCACAACCAATCTCAGTAAATCCCCAACCCCCAGAGCTTTGGCCAGTACTTTACTTGTATTATATGGAATCAAAACAGCCAACAAAACACTGGCAAGCAAAAATTAGTTAGAAAGCTTTTGAATTTTTTTTATTATTATTTTTGGTTTTTGTTTTTTGCCTTTGTGGCAATTTCTGAAAATGGCAACATCCCAAATAGTGGAAGAAAATGACAGAGGATTGATTCATTTGTAATTATCTCTCATTCAGTTTTTCTTTAAAGATGAAGAGATGTAATGGATTATTCACAGAGTGTGTGCAGAATGTCAGACCTGAATGTAGGAAGTAACATAATTGGACAATCAGTGAAGTCAAATCACAGTGTGCTCATATGAACCCACCATGCTCATCCTGCAATTAAGCTGCTAATATTGGTCTGCCCCTTTGGGTACATATTCAAAGCACCCGAGTCTGCCTTTGACAAAGAGAGCCCCTTCTATATTCTCTCTCCACATAGTGCTGTCAATACTGTTGAGATCATGTAGACCTATGTAATTATGTTGTGTTAACCACCTTGCAAAACCTATAATGTGGTTTTCTTATTAGATAACAAAAAATCTTAGGGAATTAACCAAGTGTATTTCATATTTTGAAACCTAAGCAGTGCTCAGCATTGCTTTGCAAACTAAGGCTGGTTTGTTAGACTTAAAGTGCTCCTATGATGAAATATAAAAGTTTTTCAAACCTTGGGTGGAAACTGGTCATGTAAAACTGCTTTTGATTTAGGAAACCTTGTTTTAACACTTGCTCCATTCACTTGCAACCAAATAATGCATTCATAATTAGACTGATGGCTCAGTCATACTGAAAAGCATATAAATACGATCTGACTGAACTCATTTGCAATTGCACTGAAAGGAGTGATATACTGTATACCTGAAATAATATGATTAACAGGAAAATGTTAAACATGTAAAACTTAAATCTGACTATTTTCTCAGAAGGATCAAAAACACCTTTTATGCCATATTAATTTTTATGTATTACCAACTAGGAATTGAAGGTCAGCTTTCTTTTTAGATCTGTCATTAAGGCAAAAAGCGTTGAAACTGGAAACTGGAATACATTTAATACACATGTAAACTAAAATGTGAACCAATCCAACATTTTGGTTTTGCATAAATGAATCTTTTAGAATCTAAAATCAGAATGAATCTACTGAAAGTGGGGAAAATATTAAAAGATCAAATTTTAGATCAATTTTTTAGGATATGACTCCTTTGAAGACTCTCATCAGTTGTCAAAGCTTTGCAAAAGGTTGTTAGACAGAGTCTGATAGAAAATGATTAAGGGGCAGTTAGCCCAAAATAAATGGACTGAAGAAACTGTACTAGGTGTTTAACAGGCTTATCTGTGTTTTGGCAGTGCTCAGTTTCCTGTGGTGGAGGTGTTCAGCGCCGACTGGTTAAATGTGTCAACTCTAAGGCCGAGCTTGAGGATGAAAATGAGCATGTTGATTGTGATCACGAACCTCAACCAAAGAACACAAAAAATTGTAACACTCATGACTGCGACAGCATCCCCTCTGGTAAGTGGAACTTTGTGAGCTAGAGACAATGAATACATATAGGTGACCAGTTTTGGGGAAAGTTACTTTTAAAAGTAGCGCATTACAATATTGAGTTACTCCCTAAAAAAGTAACTAATTACATTACTTTTTATGGAAAGTATTGCGTTATGTTACTTTTGTGTTACTTTTTAAATCTGGGAAGGGCTTGCTTGTTTTTTTTAATATAAAAAGTTCTATTTTTGGCAAATGTAAAAACCTTTTTACACCAAAGGCCTCAGGCTTAGAGAAAAGTAAATTCATGTCTGTACAGTAGACCGCAGAAGAAAAAATGTCAACTCTTCAGTAATAAAAAAAGTAAAACAAATGTTAGATTATCTTGAGTAATTTTTGCTTATTAGTATGGATGAATTGGATCATCGAAGGTTGGCAGCAAAGACATTGGTTAATAAATTGGGATCGAATTCATATTTGTGGATGTACAAATGGATATTTGTATTATTTAACATATTTAATTACTGCAGGTTTGCATTGAATTTCACTGTTTTTATTCATTTACAGGAATACTGTATCTGTTTTTTTTAGTGAGTGAGATTTATTAATGCATGTTCACATTTATTCTAGAACTAAAGTGACATCTTACTCACAATTTCTCTCAACATGGGGACAGGAGAGCTTTTAATCAATAAATGAGGGGGAAAAGTAACTGGCGTTACTTATATGAAAAAGTAACTCAGATATTTTCTAGTCAATTAAAAAATAATGTGCTACTTTTCTAGTTACATGGAAAAAGTAATATTATTACATAACTTGCATTATTTGTAATGTGTTACCCCCAACACTGTAGGTGATTATAGACCACAAAATTAAGTTTTTATTACTAATCAAAAATATATAAATATATTTACAGTAGGAGATTTACAAAATATCTTGATGGAACATGATCTTTACCCGCGTTAAAGAAAAATCTGTCATTTTGACCCATACAATGTAATGTTGGCTATTGCTACAAATAGAGTTTGCCTTTTAAAGTGACACTCAAATGCAAATTTAACATAGTAAAATTAAAACGGAGGGCTGATGCTATTTCATGCATTCTGACTTTACACTGTTGGATTTACACTTTACAGAGTTGGATTTTTATGCTAAATATATATATTTTTTAAAATAAAAACAAAAAGTATTTGCCAAATACACTTCAGGGTTGGTATAGGTCTGTACAAGTTCATTGGTATTGAATTTCTGTGTTACTTTTGGTATATTTTCACACTTAAAATAATGCTTTGGTATTCATCTTATACCACTGTACAATTCAGTGCGCTATTTAACCTTTAAAACTTTAAAAGTATTGGTTCAACCAAGTTTGATCAAACATTACCCTAAACCTACACTAGATTTTTTTTTTTTTTTAGTTTTATTTAGTAACTTTCAGGAGGATGTACTCATTTTTACAACACAACATTTTATCACTTTGATAAGACAATCTTATTTTCCTGAATAGTTGTATTATTCTTCTTTTGTAACTGACCAAGCAGGCGTGTTGGAACATTATATCTCCAAAGAACCCTAACATGTCTTCCAAGTAAAGAGTAATTGCTGAATTTGTTAAGTTTTAGAGGGGTTAAGTTTAAATTTACTCATTTATGCTATGCACTGTAAATAAATAAAAGCTGCCATAGCCAAAAGTTTTTTTTTTTTCTATGGCTTGGACAAATCTGTACACTTGGTATGCTCTGGTAAATGTGCTGTGTGTTTTATTGTCTTCCATTTATCAGCAATCATACTAAGAGAGAGAGGGAGAACAAGCCCACTTTTCTCTGTGTCTGCTATTGAAAGTTCCATAAAGTGCTGCACCTTTAGATTGGTTTGGCTTGATTATTGCTGGTTGCTGAGGATTGTGCCATTTACGGTTCTCTGAATCCCCCTTCATTGCTGCTCTTTTGTCATGGGTCACTGGGATAGAAAGAAAGAAACCTGTGTGTGCAGTCCAATACCATTATTCTGATATATAAAGACACACAAACCTTTCATCTGAAACAAGAGTTTCACGTTTTCTCTGATAAATAAGACAATTTTTTTTTTTTTTTGTAGAATCTTAGCTTAAAAGTCAACATTAAAATTACATTTACAACCCATACCTATGTTTCCAATTGAAACTGAATTTTGTGAGAATTGATTTGGATGTTGTTTTGGACGTTTTAGTTGAATTTACAGGAATCATATATTATTCAAATAGTGTCCTTAATGTAAGGTTCACAGATAGCAGTTATCAGCAAATTAGAAATTTCAGGCAAAATGCCCCCTCCCTTAACCTTTACTCCTTCATATACCTTTGAAGAATTCCATTCACTTCTTTTTTCTTCAAGTAATACAGCTCACCTGGCTTACAGCCTTTAATTACCATCTTCATCACTTTGAAATGTACCACCAGGCCTGTCATGTGCTAGTCCTGAGAAAATTGCTTTACCTCAGTGTGCTAATTAAAATGTGATTCATGAGAAGCGGTTTGGTGGTACATATGTTTCATTTCTTACTTTTTAAAGAAATTATCCAGAAAAATCCACCCACGTTTAATTAGTTTTAGGGAAATGTTTGCTTATAATTATTTCACTCCGATGGAAGTGGCTAAAGGAGACTTTATGAGATTAGCTGGGGTGCAGTGACTTTATTTCTGAAAAATAATTATGCCACCATGATGTCTAGGTGAAAAACCTCAACTTTTAATTTGTTATTCATTTTAATCCATACAGACTTTTCAGATCTTAAAGTGTTGTTCTGTGTCAGACCTTGAATTTTACCATTCATAGTGTGAAGAATTTCAAAATTTGTTCAGTTTCTTGGCTTTTGTAAGATGCATTTTTGTAGTCTCTTCAAGTACAAACTGTATTACTTAGGGCAAGACTATTGGGCAGACTATTTCATCTGGTATTAAGATGCATTTTTAGCGATCCGACCACTGATAATAAGAACAAAAGTGGTCAGCTGAGGCACATTCTGTTCCGCCTGGGATTAAAATAAGTTTCAAATTCATCACTTGTGACCACTTCTGTTCCTTGAGACACTCCACTCTTATTTCATCAGAATCTACATCACTTCCATTGCCGTATTGCCAAATGTAGTGCACAAATTCTATTGACTAAATTAACTCACATTAAACGGGTTACATGCAATTACTGTAGGAAAGGAAGCAAATAAAAAGAATAAAGAAAGCAGCTGCAATATCACTTGTAATTGTGTTTTTACAACAGTAAACTTTGAATCACTTGTTTTTGCTACATTTTTTAATGTATTATGTCAGTGGGCAGCAAGTAGACTCTTAACAATAAAGGTGCTTCACAATGCCATAGAAGAACTTTTTTTGTCTAAATGGCTCCATAAAGAACCTTTAACATCTAAGAACCTTTTCTGTTTCACAAAAGTTTCTTTGTGGCGAAAGGTGGTTCTTCAGATTAAAAAGGTAAGAAAGACATGGTTCTTTAAAGAATCTTCATATTTTGTCATAGGGCCCAAAATTGCGAGCGGCGCCCCTGCAGCCAAGTGTGTTATTCCACCTATGGAATTGGACAATTGGGTAGTTATGTTCTTGACTAGCATATTTAAGGCATGAAGCTACTTTATATAACAAGATTCATATGCTTCTCACCATGCAACAGGTGTCCGTTTACTAACAGTGCACACAATGCACACAAAAAATTGGCGGCTATGTGAGGCAAACTCAACTTCACTTTGTCCTCATTATTCAATCATTCGGTTGGTTGGGTTAGATCCAGGCTCCTGGCTTTTCGCAGTCAATACTTGACAACAACAGCATTCTGAAGAGGATCTCCTTTATTAGCCACACTTTGTTTCAGTTTGTTTGCTGGCGTGGGATTGTGAATTAATCAGCTTCTTGACCAACTGCCAAAAACCTGGTTTATTTGGCTCAGACTGTCATAGTGTCAGCTGGTGGGTCTCAGTCTTTTGTGATACTGAGGGAAGTTTAACTGATTTTTCCATCCTGGGTGCCTGAGTGTGGACTTTCCCACTCTAGATTTGTAAATCCTGGCGTCCCGAAGGGCTATTAATAGTATTGTTTTTTCCTTTTGCCTCAGATAATAACCTCTTTTGGCAAGGCATGTTGCAGCTCAGATCCCTTCACTCCTGACTGTGTTTTGGACGCTGAGAGAGGTCTTGCGTAACTGTTTGGAATGAAATATTTGCCGCTGTCCAAATAGATCACAAGTGGATTTTCATGCCACTTCAGCTGAAGTCAGCTGTTACTTACTTGTGCAGTTTAATAAAAGGCTGTTATATAACAATTTAACCCCATGTTGCAGTACATCTAAAATCATTATGTTAACATACAATGGTGAATTGGTATTTCACCAGCTAAAATGGTTTTAAGCCAGATATTTCTATCTTTTGCTGTAGTGTGTCAGTAGGAAATATCAGTTTACATTTCCAAATATTCGTTCTGCCAATTGTAATGATCTAGTGAGATTTTTGTTTGCCAAGGAGTCTGACAACAGCCAGGGCTTCACACAGAGATCTGATCTCACCATCATCCAGTCTGTCTGGAATGACATGAAGAAACTGTGGCAAGGTCTCCAAGATGCTACCTGAAAAACTATGCGCAAGTGCACCTAAGGCAAAAGCTGCTTTCCAGTTTTTTACGATTGCTTACACACTAAAATTAAAAATAATGCACAGTTAGTGAAACCTGACTCCATAAGCAGTCTGCTAAAATAATAAATTCAGTTCAGTATTGCTCAGAAATTCAGATACGTTTCATTGAAGTCCCAAATGTTCACTGTTTTCCCAGATTTTCTCCCACTTCTCATGTAAAAGATGTATAAATGAGACTATTGTTGACATACAGTGAGAGTATACAGCTGTTAAATTAATGTGTATACTATAGTTTAAACTCTTTGTCGCCTGAGAAGAATTTTAAAAAGAAAGTTTGAGTTCATGTGAAATTTGTGATTGTCATTGTTGCATAGGAGAAATTACCTGAAGACATCTTGGATCTTGTTTGTGCTTTCTTTCCTATAGGTTTATGTCTATATCCAAGCATTTTAACAAAAAATAAAATAAAATAAAATTTACATCAACTTTAGGGTGATCGATAACGCCAGGCAAAAACAGAAACCGTTTTAGCGGTAAAACAAATATTAATGGAAGATTACAAAGATATTCATATTTTCCTGTGGAATAGCTGACTGTACATAATAACATAAGGAACTTGTATTTAAATAAATAAACGATTCTAAATACATGTAAAGTTTTGGGAAAACCCCTGACTGAAAAATTTTGTTTTGGGGGGGATTTAGTTGCCATGAGAACAACCTTGTGTCTTCTGAGTTTTCGTTGGCTACTGGCTGCTTGTCTAGTTTGAATACTGAATGAGTGACCAAAAATAAACACAAACTACATTTCCTGTATCACTCAGGCTCCTCAACATTGTTTAAAACCGCACTTACAGGATGTTGGGAGGTGGGGTGAGTTCAGACCGGATTAATGAGCCCTCTCTCAGCCGAAGGCCACTGTGTGTCACGGGATTTGGTTTGCTACTCTGTCTGGAATAAATCATGTAAGAACAGGAAGCGTTTGTGCACGTGTGTGTGTGTGTGTGTGTGTGTGTGTGTGTGTGTGTGTGTGTGTGTGTGTGTGTACCTCGTATTCATCACGGTATGGGACCAAATGTCCCCACAAGGATAGTAATACCAGTAGATTTTGACCTTGTGGGGACATTT
>NC_133363.1:12230364-12297663 GCF_049309525.1 Garra rufa | reverse complement strand
CAATACTTACATAAAACAAATTAGGCTAATAAGCAACCGATAACGTCAGTAAAATAATAATCAACATTAACAACGTTTATAATAATGAATTATGTTCAAATAACTTCGAATAAAAAAAATCAATGCCAACTTGCCTTGATGATGTACTGCCAACGATAAGTGGTTGGAGACATGATACTTCACCATGTGAAGTTCCGTGGTGGGATTGAAGACTTTTGTTCCGCAGAACGGGCAATGATAATTAGAGCAACAGCTCTGGCATCTCTGAAGGACAATCTGCCCATGTCGCAACACTGTTCTGTGCATCTATGAAGAACGTTAAATAAATTTCAAAGGTTATTTATTGCCAAGTTAGCGATGCCTAACCTGGCTAGTGGGTAGCGTGGCTAACCTGGCTAACTAGATAGCTACCTGACTGACAACATCACATGTTAGCTAAGTTATATACATAAGAACATACCAGCAGTATTATCCAAAGCTAATTAGTTTAGCTAAATAGATAGGCCACCTCTACACGTGCGTGCTAACGTTAACGCTACAAACGACCTAACTTACCATTAATGGATGGCAGTTTAGCGGACTAGTTAAATATGTCTTGGCGTTATCAAAAAGTATGGACACTGTCAAAACTTTAACATATATTTAAGTGTGATCATTACTTAAAGACGCACACTAAATTATTAATCTATTCTCGACTATTATTAGTAATCAAAATGCAGACTTACATTGATGAGAGCAAACAATGGACCACCTTCACCGATATGCAGGTTCATCTGGTTGTGGGGCGTCCCGGGCGTGGGGGCGAACTTGGCGAAGTATATATAGTGGGAGGAGTCGGATCTGGATCCAACTCCTCCCAGTGGATTTCATGTTCTGCAGTGAGGACCTTCTCCAAGTCCGACCCGAAGCCCGTCTTTTTTTCCTCAAAACAGCTTACTGTTACAGCCATTAAAATAGACCAGATTTGTATTTGATAGAAAGTTTGTTTTTTCGTTTCGTTTGTTTATCAGAATAATTTAGAGAAATGTTTGGAGTTTTATTTTGTTTGTTTTTTAAATGTAAGTTTTTGTTTTTTAAGTGACCTCGATATCCCAGCGGTATGTGGTCCACAGTGACTTTACTCAGTTTAACCCATATATCAAATCAACACTTGACTAGTCTACAATACAATCCACAGATATAAAACAAACATCAATATATCACAATGTTAGATTTATAGTTTATTATCACCATCTCAGAACAAAGGCATTTTGAACAAAAATAGAGAGCAGGGCAGGCAGCTCTGCTGCGCAAAACCGGAACATGCAAAGTCGCAGTGGTGAAGTAAACGAATAATGAACAAATATATAAAGAATAAATAATATAAAAATATAGAAAACTAATATAGAAAACTTCAAAAACACAACTTTACCGCGTGGCTGGAAATCTCTACGCGGCGCAGAGTATGTGAGCGGAGCGGAGCGGCAACAATTTCCCCTCGGCGCTCCTTGCATTTAATAATCGCTCTGCTCCAGCTCCACTCCTCGCTCACTGATATCAGAAATACTGCTGCGCGTAAAAAAAAAAATCAGTATGTTTGAAAAAGTCGGGCCCCGACGGGCTCGGGCTCAAATGCAGGGTTCTAGCCATGAATAAGCACATGTTGTAAATAAAAGCGCTGAATTTAATTCTCCCTCTGTTGTCTACATGCTCATTATTAGTCTCGTGAAGTTGGAGTCATGAATGCTAAGATAAACCGTCATGTCCTGTTCCAATAAAGACGTAACTTGCCTGAATTAAATACAGCCACTAATGAGCGTCTATATGCTCATCATTCGTCTCGTGAAGTCGCTTCCATTTTGCTGTTCACTCACCGGGTTGATGCTCATGAAATGCTCCAGCACAGCCACCGCATATAAGATTCACTAAAACACCCCAAATTATATTAACATTTACTATATAACCATAATTCCGCTAATAAACATATTCTAAATAAATACAACTAAAAAAAGAAATTGAATGCGCTTTGTCAACACGCATTTCATAATCTAATCATAATCTTTTTTCAAAAATGTAATTGTGATATAACATTTCAGAAATGCAAAAAAAAAACAATGTTTTGTTTGTTATATTTCTATATTTTAGAATATTACTCAGTAAATTAACATTATCCAGCAAATTAATCTTTACTCTTTAGCCTATAAACAGCTTTATAAACCTAATAAAACTGTAGTTTAAAATGAAGTTACATTTCTGCAAAGTTGATATGACTCCTGTGCTTGAAGACAGACATTCTATATTTATTTTGCTTATTGGTAATGTTAGTGTTGCTGCTCATGCTTTTCATAAAATATTTTTATTGTTGTAATATGAATATTAAATTTAACATGAAAGACTGCTAACATTCAACACTTTTTTATTTTTAAGATGACCAAAATAAAAAATAGAGTGAAGTATGGACTTACTTCACTCACTTGAAGATTTTATTTTTAAACAAAAACACTTTAGTAACAGTGCAGCTCTTGTATTTTTTGCACTTCCAGACCCCTCTATTTATTGGTGTATAAATAAGAGTTTTGAACTGTATGCAAGGAGGGAGTGATTGTTATAAATAAAACAGTTTGTTCAGTTCAGTGGTGTTGTAATCATTGTGTCAAAAACAGAAGTATAATAGTAAATAAATATCGGTTATGAATATCGGTTATCGGGCACATAAACATGCAAATAATTGATATCGGTATCGGTAATTAAAAAATCAATATCGGTCGATCACTCATTTTTATCCCTCGTTCCAAAACCGTAAGACCTTCATTCATCTTTGGAACACAAAGATATTTTTGATGAACCTGCATACAGGGCAAGGGTTCTACCATGTTCAAGTTCCAGAAAGGTAGTAAGGACATCATTAAAATAGTCCATGTCACATCAGTGGTTCAACCATAATGTTTTAAAGCTACAAGAATACTTTTTGCGCACAAAGAAAACAAAAATAATAACTTCATTCAATGATTTCTTCTCTCCTGGGATTTAAAATGCATTATAAGGGTATTTTTAATGCATGATAATGCATGCTTAATTTCTTATAATGTGTTGTATCATCTTGTGAATAATCATAACAACAGTAATAATACTTTTTTATTAAACATTTGTGGTACAAAATGTCAAATGTATAAACATCAAATGGCTGTTTAAAAGACGACTTAATGCATTAAATATACAGGTGCATGTCAATAAATTAGAATGTTGTGGAAAAGTTCATTTATTTCAGTAATTCAACTCAAATTGTGAAACTCGTGTATTAAATAAGTACAATACACACAGACTGAAGTAGTAAGCCCAGGTTTCTTTGACAGTGGCCTTCTGCTCATCTGCATTTTTTGGTCTCATTTTCCTCTTGACAATACCCCATAGATTCTCTATGGGGTTCAGGTCTGGTGAGTTTGCTGGCCAGTCAAGCACACCAACACCATGGCCATTTAACCAACTTTTGGTGCTTTTGGCAGTGTGGGCAGGTGCCAAATCCTGCTGCAAAATGAAATCAGCATGCTTAAAAAGCTGGTCAGCAGAAGGAAGCATGAAGTGCTTTAGAATTTCTTGGTAAACGGGTGAAGTGACTTTAGTTTAAAAAAACACAGTAAACCAACACCAGCAGATGACATTGCACCCCAAATCATCACAGACTGTGGAAACTTAACACTGGACTTCAAGCAACTTGGGCTATGAGCTTCTCCACCCTTCCTCCAGACTCTAGGACCTTTATTTCCAAATGAAATACAAAACTTGCTCTCATCTGAAAAGAGGACTTTGGACCACTGGGCAACAGTTCATTTCTTCTTCTCCTTAGCCCATGTATGATGCCTCTGAGGTTGTCTGTGGTTCAGGAGTGGCTTAACAAGAGGAATACAACAACTGTAGCCAAATTCCTTGACATGTCTGTGGTGTGTGGTGGCTGTTCATGCCTTGACCCCAGTCTTAGTCTATTCCTTGTGAAGTTCACCCAAATTCTTGAATTGATTTTGCTTGACAAGCATCTCAAGGCTGTAGTTCTCTCGGTTGGTTGTGCATCTTTTTCTTCCACACTTTTTCCTACCACTCAACTTTCTGTTAACATGCTTGAATACAGCACTCTGTGAACAGCCAGCTTCTTTGGCAAAGAATGTTTGTGGCTTATTCTTCTTGTGAAGGGTGTCAGTGATTGTCTTCTGGACAACTGTCAGATCAGCAGTCTTCCTCATGATTGTGTAGCCTAATGAATCAAACTGAGAGACCATTTTGAAGGCTCAGGAAACCTTTGGAGGTGATTTGAGTTGATTTAGCTGATTGGCATGTCACCATATTCTGATTTGTTGAGATAGGGAATTGGTGGGTTTTTGTTAAATGTGAGCCAAATCATCACAATCAAAAGAACCAAAAACTTAAACTACTTCAGTCTGTGTGCATTGAATTTATTTAATACTCAGGTTTCACAATTTCAGTTGAATTGCAAAAATTAATGAACTTTCCAAGACATTCTAATTTATTGAGATGCACCTGTAGTTAAAGGAACACTCCACTTTTTTTGGAAATAGGCTCATTCTCCAACTCCCCCCGAGTTAATAAGTTGAGTTTTACCGTTTTGAAATCCATTCAGCCGTTCTCCTGTTCTGGCGATATCACTTTTAGCATAGCTTAGCATAGATCATTGAATCCTATTAGACCAATAGCATCGCATTCAAAAATGACCAACGAGTTTCCATATTTGTCCTATTTAAAACTTGACTCTTCTGTAGTTATATCGTGTACTAAGACCGGTGGAATTGCAAAGCTTCAATTTTCTAGGCTGATAAGATTAGGAACTACACTCCCATTCCGGCGTAATAGTCAAGGAAGTTTGCTGCCGTAATATGGCCGAAGCAGGAGCAGTAATACCACGCAGCACATGTGCAAATGCTAAACTAGCTGGGAACTCATTTCTGATAATACTCTGCCTGCTTCGGCCATATTACGGATTTTTTTTTGAAAGTGAAGTAATCCTTTAAACAGATAAAAAAATCTATTGTGTGCATAGGACAAGATTTCACCATGTGTTTTGTGAGAAGTCCATATTTATACGTGATGCTTTGGAGATTTCGGATAAAGTAGAAAAGTAATTAGGACATCAGTCACACATTCTGTGCCTACGTGCCTGTGAACAGAGTGGCAGTGTGGGAAGGAAAGGGTCTGCTGGAGTTTTGGTTTTGAGATCCCACTGCAGCTGGGGCCCCTGACCCCACTGATGTCAACACACTGTGTGATCTAGCAGCATGAGGAGATGGTGTCGTGCTAAGATGTGAATGACTCCTTCTGTTAGAGGTCTATCCAGTGGAAATGCCCTGGAAATTCATTTAGTAGGACTGTGTGCAACACTTTGCCTGTGTAAATTTGTGTTGTAAAACCTTCTTTGTTTTGGTCTTCGCTCTAAGCGCTTTTGGTCTTATCACTCTTTCAGACAAGGCTAAATATGAGGCATTTAGAGTATGATTTTAATCAGCCTTTTACTGGCACACATGATGTCTTCTAAATGGCATTCAGAGAGAAAATATTTTTTTTCATCTTGCTGAATGCTTCAAAAAACATGCCCAACAAAGGTAAAACTTGCACACCAGAGATATGCAAAATAAGGCATTTAATATTGCAAGCAATATTTAATCTGTTATACAGTATATTGAATAATTTCAACTATTTTTTTTTCAGATAAAATATAAATATAACAGCTGTTTTGGGACATTGAGAGGTACAGGCATTGTACATGATTTCTAAATCAGTATAAAGATTTGCTTGGTGGTTTTCTTTACACACTCCTGGCACAGCAGGACAATTCACAATAGGACTGAGGTTCATTTCAGGACTTGCTGTTGAAGTCCTTGTTATGGAAAGGCTTGAATAACAGGAATGCATCAGCATGCTTAAAAGTGACAGAATCTGTTTTATAGCCCAGTGTTACTAGAGAGAGTGAATTTTCACATATATCTTTAGAAAAAATAAAATAAAACTCTATGCACTTTTGCCCTAAAAGACATAATGCATAGATAATGAAAGATATTTATTAATTATTAATTATTTATTTTTTATTATTTTATTATTATATTTTTTTAACTGCTTCAAAATTCTGACCAAGCTTTTATAATGTGCCATTGGTGGTTCATTATAGATAACCATAATAAAAATAATTATATTTAAATTTGACAGTCTGTGATGTCTGAAATGAATATGACCACACTTTTAATCACCAATGAGCTTAACTGCTCTGTTTGACAATATTTCTTAAAGTTATTCCTGCTCTTACCTGTTGAGAAAACAGATGACAAATTATTTTCTCCTAATGGCATTTTGGCTTGTGTATTTTTGTATCAAGTAAATTTTTTTATATTAGCCTAATACAGACTGTGATGACATATTTAAAGGTGACCTATGATGCCCTTTTTTTACAAGATGAAATATAAGTCTCAGGTGACCTGCTCATTATCGCTTAATCAGGTCCGCCCACAGTGCACGTACAACTTCAGAGAATAACGTCAAATTAAAGCACCGAATGACGCATTTCTATAGACAAACTGCATCTAAAAAAGGAAACAGACTGAGATGCTGCAGGAGAGTTACGTGATCCAAGCTGCCCAAAACATGAGAATTCTTTATTTTAAACTTGAAGCTAATTATAGCATAATGGCTTGCCCTGTGAGGCGCTTTGACAGGTCCGTTTGCATCCTCAGCATGAAAACTTTCAGTTTACGGTCATATCCTTATCTGTAAATGTCACAAATTCACACAAGCATTTCCATTTATGCATAAAAGTCCATTCTGACAATCTGTGTTAAGTTTAAATCTTTACTGAATGAGCGTGTCAGACAGGAACACAGACAGGGAGACAATAAATACTCAGCGCAATGTAAAAACAGTGTTTTTATATTGAAACTCAAAATAAATGAGGCTCAAACATTATTAACAAACGTGCGTGTTTATTTTAGCAATTCTGTCAGTGAACAAACAGCCTACAAAACGCTAAAATAAATCAAAGAAATAATACATTTAAATAAGAGAGTAGCCTAAATAAGTGTTTACAGTTTTTCTCAATTGCTTAAACACATTTCTTGAAATTATGCCTCTTATTTGCGAAACTCTAAACACAAATCCACAACTCCTAACTCATTTCCCCAAACTTCCTATACTGAGGTCAAAATGAAGCTCTCCACTCAAAACAATTCAATCTTGCTGAAAAACCAAACTTTGCTTTCAGACATGACACACAAATCCTCAAAAACAAACACACTACAACACAGTTTTACACACTGATGAGATAAATTCAAAACAATACTACAAAAACAATACAAATAAAAAACTTTTCACATGATGAACACAACAAATCTATTCCTTTGCAAGTGTTTTATTCCTTAATTTAATGTACTGTAGAGTACAGTACAAAACAGCAAAAAACAACAAAATAATTATTCTACCCAGCATCCTGTCTTTGGTCTGGGACAGGCCAAAGAACCTCTTCAGCATCACAGGCTAAATTAGCCCTGGCCAGGCAGCAGGGGTAAAATCCTCTTGCATGCCTGATCCAACCCTGGCACTCATCAACTAAAATATATGAGACTGCTTGTCTTCTTGCCCTTGCTCTTCCTCTGTCTCTTCCATGTTGTTGTCGTCATCGTCCTCCTTCTCCTCCTCCTCTTCCTCTTTCACCTCCTACTCTTCCTCTTCAAAATTACACATTACTGTATGTGGGATATTGATTGAAAAAGACTGGATAGGATTCACAGTTACACTTGTACTAGTGGTCTGACAAAAAAATAAAAAAAAAATAAAAGCACACAACGTCATTGTGAAACAGAAAAAAAAGAAATATGGGCACAAAGGTGAAAATAAAAATAAGAAAGTCCACTGTCAGAATTTGTAACTCCTGTGTTGTCCTCTGTCTATATGAGAACTGCTTTATCATTGGTTGATCTATATTATCTTCATTAGTGAAAGTCAAGATTCACTTGAATAATTCATGGCAAATTTACAAAAAGTCTAATAGAAATGTGTAGAATATATGATTGACAGCTTAGGACAACTAGATCAAAAATTTTGCATTTAGGTAATGATTTATACGATGAGCTAATGACTTGATGTTTTGAGGGGTAAGACTATTGCACAGAGAACTACAGTACATAATACATTTTGAGCAACATGACAATAGCAACTGATAATGTAGGAAACTGCAGACAAATGTATATTTCATTTCTGATCTGAGAAATGCACCAAAGTGACTGAGAAAAACTTTTATCCTTTTATCTCCATCGAAGGTTCTGATTGGTGTGTGCTAAATTTTGTCTCCTAGTGTTTCCACTTGGGTAATTGTGTGCTAATTGAGCTCAAACTTCGCAGACTTGAGTGAACAATATTGAATGCTTGTGCTTTCTAAATGACCACATGGTGTAAGCACTGAGAAATGTAGGGATTTGTGTGTAGAGTTTTGAAGTAACAGTTCACCAAATATAACTCATGTGTCAAAGCTAGGAATAGTGTTTATAGTTTAGGGAAATGGGTGTGCTTTTTCAAAAATGGCGTTATAGTTTTGAAATTTTAGTTCAAAAGACTGGTTATAGTGTTTTAGCAATTGAGAAAAACTGTAATAGGCTATTAAACAAACATTCGTTGCAAAAAAAACAACCTCGACAGCTGATCAGAATTACTGGCCGAGTTCTCTTTCTCCTCCCCATTGCACAGCTGCTGTTTTTAATAGCAAAGTAATTACTTTAATAGCAAAGTAATTATTTATTTTAGTTTCTTTAGTTTATAAAGTTAATTTAGAAATACATTTGGAACACGTTTTGTTTGTGAAATTCAAGCTTTTGTTTTTTAAAGTAACGAACAAGCGGCCAGCGGCAGACAGATCCATTTAGCCTTCACGATTTAAATTAAAATCCATAAATATAAAAGTGCTATGTGAAACTTCATTTTTGTTCATAAAGGTAATAGTAATACATTTACTTTATTTAATTATTACTTCACTACTATAAAACAAAATAATTCAAATCGAAAACAAATCTGTTTTAGCTATAGCCCTAATTCATAAAGATACATTTAGGCTTTAAAAGCACGTCCAGTGAGCAGATGCCGAGTCACGATCGTCAACTTCATCTTTGCGACACTGACTCAGAAAATACTAGTTTATTAATAAATAATTCGAAGAGGAAGCGCTGCCAGGTCTCTAGCATCAAGGAGTAGGCAAGAGAAGCCATGTTCAGAACAACAGTTCATGTTCTTCAATGTTTCATTCATGTTTAGGACAATTCATGTTCAGAAAAAGGTTAAAGGTTAAAGAACTGTTAATACAGACTTTTGAATCTGAATACAGTAGATATAGAAGACTGAAGAAACCACATATAGTCGCTGACTAGCGAAATCTAATTATTATTATTATTATTATTATTATTATTATTATTATTATTATTGTTAAGTACTGATTGATTGATTGATTTTCTTATTAATTTTTAATTTATTTATTTTTTCATCTTGTTTTGTGTTAAAAAATAAAAATAAAGAGATTTGAGAAGATTGGAATTTTTTTAACCAAGCTAATTTTGTAGAAAACCTGAGGCAGCCTAGCCTCACCCGGACTCTGCCTCCAGCGGCCCCCAGGTAAATTGAGTTTGAGACCCTTGGTTTAAAGGTTTGCACAGCAGTGTCATAGAAAAAAACAGTTTTGGTTCCCCAAATAACCTTTCAGCGAACAATTCTTAAAATAACCATTTTTTTAGTGTAAAGAACATTTTGACAATCTAACAAACCTTTTTCCACTGTAAAAAAAAAGAAAAAAAAAAAAAGAAAAAAGCTTTTGTGGAATGAAAAGATTCCATGGATGGTAAAGGTTCTTTGTGGAACCATTGAAGCCAAAAAAGAACCTTTATTTTTAAGAGTATACAGTTTTCTGAGCACATAACCCAAGCACACGCACAGAAAGCAGCTGTCAAACGGCTTGCAAATACTAAACTAAGCTCTCTTTCATGTCTTGCGCTTAAACTGTAAAATACACACAAGTTGATGTTAAAAACACACAGGAGTTACAAAAACAGTCAGTTATGTCTGTGAAGGTAAACAACTGGAAAAAAATTGCATGTTTATATTAGATCTGTGTGGCAGCAGCGTAATATACAGTAAATAAATCAATAAATCCACTGCTTTTGATTCTAAATAGTGTTTTGTGCAGCCACTGACAGAACAGTTAGAATGCTTTGCTTAAACTTTTGCCTAGTGTCAGAAACTGGCACACCGTTGTCACTTGTTAAAAACAAAATGGCGCAACGTGGGTGAAAACGTGCAGATTAAGGGGCGCTAATATTATAATAGGACCAAAAACACCCCCAAAGCATAATCTTTCCACCTGGACAGTGGGGATGGTGTTTTTGGGGGTCATAGGCAGCATTCCTCCTCCTCCAAATACAGGGAGTTGAGTTGATGCCAAAGAGCTTGATTTTGGTCTCATCTGACCACAACACTTTCACCCAGTTCTCCTCTGAATCATTCAGAAGTTCATTGGCAAACTTCAGATAGGCCTGTACATGTGCTTTCTTGAGCAGGGGGACCTTGCGGGCGCTACAGAATTTCAGTCCTTCATGGCGTAGTGTGTTACCAATTGTTTTCTTGGTGACTATGGTCCTAGCTGCCTTGAGATCATTGACAAGATCCTCCCATGTAGTTCTGGGCTGATTCCTCACTGTTCTCATGGTCATTGAAACTCCACAAGGGAGACTGACAGTTATTTTGTGTTTCTTCCATTTGCGAATAATTGCACTAAGCTGCTTAGCGATGGTCTTGTAGCCAGTTCCAGCCTTGTGTAGGTCTACAGTCTTGTCCCTGGAGAGTTTGGAATCTGATTGATTGATTGTTTCTGGTAACGAGCTGAGATTAGAAGCACTCTCTTAAAGGGAGTGCTCATAATCTGAGTTTGTTACCTATATAAAAGACAAAATTAAATTTGTTGTAGTTTCTGTTAAACATTGATGTTGTTAACAAATAATGACTTCCAATTCTGAGAATCCCAGAAATGTGAAAAGGGTCCTTATCAGGAAATGATCCATAATTATTTTTTGTTGTGCTGCAGCCATTATACTTTTCATGTTTTTTGGTATGTATTTAGTCAGCTCGATTTTATTTCAAATACTCGCAGCATCAGTGCTGAGTGTGATTTGTTGTCGCTACTCTTGAGGTCTGTGTTGCTGTAATGTGTTGCCTGGCTTGAGGGCAAATGTGTGAATGCACTAGTGCATATATATACATCTCACAGAGGTGGTGAAGCAGTCTCGCCCCTCTGCAGTGCAGTGTCTCTCATGTTCTCTCTGTCTCTTTCAGGTCAGTTGTGTTTACGGGACCATTTGACATTACGCTTCTGTCAGACCCTCCAATGGCTCGGCCGATGTCAAGTGCCAGCAGTCCGCGCAAAGTGCTGCAAGACCTGTGGGCTGCCGTCACGGGGCAACGATCGCATTGCAAGTCGCTGAGATACAGGGGAATTGCAGAATGACTGTTGAGAGCCAGAGAACACAAGATTATGACACACAAATACTCAGAGCATCTATGGACCAATCCATTGTTGGACAGACATTTGTCTGGTCTGGTAAATTTGTGGCACTAAACAACAGTTCATCAGGGAGCTACTTTGTCCCTACATCCTTTAACACATACAGTAAGTGGTGCTTATTTCAGCCCATCATCTCAGATAAGTGGTAGTAAAGCAGGTAGAGTCTCACTCTAGATTGATGCAGGGATAGTGTATTTTATGAAGAGCATTTAGTTTTCAGGTTCCATCATCCTGAAGTCAGTAGGTTTTCTTTGAATGGGTTTATAGCAAATGCCTAAAATAAGGTCTGTGGTTAACACAGGCACATGGTATTTTCATCTTTTATTTTACGGTGTAAAATGCATCAGTAAAACCCGCTTGTGATTTTACTTTTACTTGTCTTGAAAAGGCTGGTTGCTAGAAAGAGGCTAAATGGGACTACATTAAACGTCATCACACAGAACAGAAAAAAATCATCTACTCACTAACCTGCTTTCACAGCCTTGTCGTGTTTATAATTGTGCTCTTGCAAACTGTTTTAATGCTTTCAGGGAATATTATTTTTCGTCAGAAGCTCAGTGGTGGTAATGCTGAAGTCATGTGTCCACGGAGTAATTTTTAATGCCTACATAACATACCTCTGACAAAGACAAAAACATGTAAGAATCAAACTTTCATTGGTCACAAAACTTATTTTCTGCAATAATCCAAAAGCCAATGCAAAAATCCTATTGCTTTTAACAAGGGAACCAGAGTGATGGTAATTTTCAGGTTGGACTGCAAAAGTATGTCTACTGTAGTAATTAAACTTTATTTTCTGATTAGCAATTGATGGAAAAAATACACTACCAGTCAAAAGTTTTATGAACCCTAAGATTTTTAATGCTATTTAAAGAAGTCTTTTCTGCTCACCAAAACTGCTTTTAAGTACATCCAAGACAGGAAAAAAATAAAATATGTTAACTATTTAAAATAACTATTTTCTATTTGAATATATTTTAAAATATAATTGTTTCGTGTGATTTTAAAGCTGAATTTTTAGCATCATTACCCCAGTCATATAATCCTTCAGAAATCATTCTAATATTCTAATTTGCTGCTCAAAAAGTCAAAAACAGCTGAGTATCATTTTTTAAGGTTTTTTGAAGAATAGAAAGTTCAGAAGGAGAGCATTTATCTGAATTAGAATTTTTTTTAAACATTATGAATGTCTTTATCATCACTTTATATCAATTTAAAGCATCCTTGCTAAATAAAAGTATTATTTTTTATAATTTCTTTCCCCTCCAAAAATATGCACACACATATGTTACAATTCTGATCTTTGAATCTTTCCATTCATCAGAGAATCCTAAAAAAATACTTAACTGTTTTAAATATTTATAATAATAATAATAATAATAATAATAATAACAACAACAACAAAATGTTTCTTGAATAGCAAATCAGCATATAGAAAGATATCTGAAGGATCATGTGACACTGAAGACTGGAGTAATGATGCTGAAAATGTAGCTTTGATCACAGGAATAAATTGCATAAATTACAAATATATTCAAATAGAAAACAGTTATTTGAAATAGTAAAATTATTTGAAATTTACTGTTTTGCTGTACTTTGGATCAAATACTTGCAGAAAAGATTTATTTGAAAAACAATAAAAATCTTACTTTTCAAAAAACTTTTGACTGGTAGTGTATATTCAAAATTTGTCCATTTTAATCATATCTTTGCATCTTTTTTTTTACTCTGACAGGATGGATTTTAGGACATTTTATTTCTATTTTTTGTTCTGTTTCACGTTTTTATTTTTTTTATTTGAACCACAGATAACCACAAAGCCAGAGCATAATTGCAAGTTTGCAGATGTTTATATTTATTGAAGCTGATGGCAGATCAGATGTAAAACCAGTAATGAAGTACCTGGTGCTGCAACATAAACTGGTGCTAAAGGTAGTGAGCGCTAAGCTCCTTACTCAGTCTAGTGTTGGCTGGTACTTGAATTTAATACACACTATTTATGTATTACCCTTTGGATAACATATACACAGAATACCACTTTTCAAAACGTATACAATGTAGAATAGCTTAATGTCTGCTTTCATAAAGTATAAAGGATTTCTTTTTAATGCAGTCATTTTCCTTAATGTATTGAATGCTTACAGTGTATAATATGAGATACACCCGTTAAAGACATCAGTTTAAAAAAAACTGTCACAATGTTTATCAGGTACATAAAATATTACACTAAGAAAATGTTTAGTATGGTTGTTTGTGGCTTTTTATGATACATGACCACTAACTGTGCATTCAGTTTTAAGATGCGGTCACATCTGCAACATTTCGGCAAAGGTTCATGGGCAAAAAAGGCCTATTGTCAATAGTGTAGCGATGTATGAAGCTCGGTTCACACAGAAGTCTCTTTCAAACCAAGGGGCTTTATGTTAGTCAGTCAAGACTCTTTGCATGATAAACTTGAACAAGTTGCAAAATCTGCATGGGGAAAACCTTACACCCACACAAAACATTCCTGATCATGGAATCCTATTGAAATGAGTGGAGTTCACATACAAAAAAATATTGCTGGATGACAATTCATTAGTAATATTTCATTGGAGTCAAATCTGTGTAGGGAACTTTTTTGCCCTTATGCGAAACTCCTAACCTAATTTCATGTCAAAAATGTACCTGCAGGAACTTTCCCACATGTATACTGAGTGGCACTAAAAAAGTGTTCGTTTTTTCCCTGGAACGGATGAACACATATAGTACGTTTTATGTGACATTGGTTTTGTATGCGTCACCCAGTTCTGACTTGAAAAATGTCGGTTGAGTGGCGCTATAACTCTAATGCTCCGTGATGTTTTAAAATAACGTACCATCTGCACTACACCTAAACCTATCCATAGTATAAACAAAAGTGAATGTGATGTAAAAACGAAATCGCAAGCATGCCGTTTTAGCTTGTTTTTCGATCTTGCATCTGTCAGCGTTTTCATCATGTGTTGTGTTTTTCACGGGATTCGTGTCCTAAAGGCCTTTCCACACTGAGTGCGAAAAAGCGAAACAAATATTGCACGCGCTGGAATAAAACAACAGATTCCTACACTGTAAAAAGTTATCACCAGTTTCAACTTAAAAACTTAAGTTTAGCAGCTGCCTTAAGATTTTAAGTTAAATCAACTTAGGTCATTTAAAGTCATTAAAAAATTCTATCAACTCATTTTTATTGTAATAAGTTAAAATGACTTGTAGTTTTAAGCTGATTTAACTTAAAAACTTAAGGCACCTGCTGAACTTAGTTTTTTAAGTTGAATCTGGTGAAAACTTTTTACAGTGTATGGATGCTTCCACACAGACCACGAACATTCACACACCGAAAAAGCGAATGATTGTTTAACAACCAGACAAATCTTTTCAGTTTCGCAAAGCGAAAACACGGCTGTCCAATAAGATTTGAGCATTACATCACTTGCTGTTGCATAAAATGATGAGAGAGGTGGCGCTGTTTCGAAAACTAGTGTAAACAAACATAGGAGAAAAGTATTCCTAGAGAGAAGAGGATGCACTCTTGTTATCATTGCATCTGAGAACAGATGGTTATTCTCACATGTTTTTTATATAAATTCTATTAATTCTCTACTGAATTATGTGATCTGGAAGAGAACACTGTCCGTTTTATTAGTCAAAGTCAAAGCGAGTTCACTTTCTAGATCTTCCGTATTAAAAAAAAATGATTGAAACATTTTTCTACTGTTCTACACATGAAATATGAAAGCGAACAGACATATGATTATGGTCCTTGCTATATATATATAGCAATGTGTGAATGATATATTTTCTGTATCTGTTTTGTATGCAGCTCATGGTATTTTTATAACAATAAAGGATGTTTATGAGGCATAATTAAACATACAAAGAGTGCATGTCTGCCTATTATAGAAATAAATAAACTGCAGATCACAATCAGAAGTTATTACAACCACTCAATGGATGATGTGCGTAGCGTGGCGTGCAGACATAAATTAGCAGAAGGCGAACATTCGGTTTGTGCATGGTGTGAAAGCACCATCCGCAAGTGATTCACTTCACCTTTACGCATCACGCTCAGTGTGGAAAGGCCTTAAAGGGATAGTCCACCCAAAAATGAAAATTTTATGTTTATCTGCTTACCCCCAGGGCATCCAAGATGTAGGTGACTTTGTTGCTTCAGTAGAACACAAAGATTTTTAATTCCAGCCGTTGCAGTCTGTTAGTCATATAATGGCAGTGGATGCCTTTTTTTTTACCTTTGATATGTCCAACTGTTCTCAGTGCGTGCTCAGCATCCGGTGAGTTACCTGTGTATGTGCTTTGGCGTAGTATACGCAAATGCCGGAAGGAGAAAAATGATCGCTGCAGACCCTCCACACTTTTACCTAATTTATGGGTGTGTTGATATCCAGCCGGAGAGCAAGCAACCATAACTTTAAGCAACCAGGCTCAGAAGTTGGGAATTGGTGAACAGTCATCACGGATGAGTTTGCGCAGGCAAACATAATCTTTTAGCTTTAAATCGGATTGAGCAATCAAGATAAGCGCAAGTAATTACTATTTTGAATAGCTGCTATACCCACAATCTCTCTACACATGTAACGTGTTGGATGCTGAGCATGCGCTCATGACAGTCAGACATTGCTGTATATCAGAGGTAAAAAATTATATAAATACTGTTCAGTTTCTCGCAAAAACCGACCGTTTTGTGTCTTAGGACATCAATGTATCGTCACAAGCCGCAGGGTGTAATTTGGATTTGTCTGTGCATGTTTTTTTTTTATATTCCAAGGTTTGGTGCCCATCCACTTCCACTATATGACTAACAGACTGCAACGGTTTGAGTTTAAAATCTTCGTTTGTGTTCTACTGAAGAAACACAGTCACCTACATCTTCGATGCCCTGGGGGTAAGCAGATAAACATAAAATTTTCATTTTCGGGTGAACTATCCCTTTAAGTCCAGTTCCGTGCCAGATGAACTATCGAGCAAGTTCATTATGTATTGAAAGCAAAACGTATGGAGCTGTGTACAAAAAACGATTACAAGTGTTCAATGTTTTACCGCCTCTATTAATTTCTGGAAAGTGCAGTGATATGTGCTTATTGGTACATATTTTGCGTCTTGCGAAAAAGTTCCCACAGGTAAATTTTCGTCATGAGAAACACAAATTCCTATTTAAATGATTGCAAATCTCCCATGAAAATTAGCCAAAAAACTGTACATGTGACCGCACCTTGAGTTATAGCCTGTGTTGTGTAAAATGTTGTATATTCTCTTTAACTAAACCAAAACTAAAGTTTTAAATGGCTTTAGGCATCATTTTCAGGTATCATCTGTTAGGAAAGTTTCCATCTAATATTCCATCTCTGCATGACACCTACTTTACTTTCAACACTCGTTCAGCAGGGACCATGTGATATAGCTGCAGTGTACATCATTTGTTCGTGTTGTTTTGCTCTAATGATTCAGATAAGAGGCCTGCGTTGCATTGCTATCAACCGATCAACATCAAAGAGCAAATGCAACATATTTTGTTTGTCAAGTTGCACTGTAATTCATTTGTAATAATGTTCTTTTCATTAAGTGTTTGCTTAGGCTTGTAATTCTGTGCTTAGCTGATGTTTCAGGACTGTCCAGTATGTAGACAATTGTAACAGTTTACAATAAGATCCTTTTAGTTAACATTAGTAAATGCATTAACCAACAATGAGCAATACATTTGTTACACTGTTTATTAATCTTTGTAAATGTTTGTTCGTCTTAGCTCAGGTTCAGTTAATATTATTAACAGATACAATTTTGATTTTAATCAATGCTTTTAGTTAATGTTACTAATGTAGTTAACTAATGTTACAAATGGAACCTTATTGAAAAGTGTTACCTAGACATTTTCTGGTTTACATATAGGATTACATCTTTTGTTAAACATTTGTTTAATTTTGGGGAATTGTCATTATCGTATTAAATATTATTTGTATTGCACTTCTGTAACACCTTTATTTTTTGTACTTCTTTATTAAATAGTTTTTGTAAATGAAATGATGTGGCTAACTTTTTAACAACCTCTGGCCCATTTGCAATTGAAGATTGTAGAATAATGTCCTCAGTCTCAAGGCTAGAAAGCAAAAGCTTACATAAATTATTGGTCGAAAAAAAATCTCATTTTAGGAGTCAGACTAGAAATGTAAATGTCTGTAATGTGCTGTACCAAACTACAGTATTTCATCTCATTTTGGACTCTTTTCTTTAAAGGTCATGTTGCTTAGCGTTTGGACTGTGATGGGGCTGTTTCACTAATGTGAACTTTTATCAAATATCAAATGAAATCCGGTACTGAGCACTAAGTAGGCTATGATTTAATTATAAGTATATAGTTTGAATATAAAAGAGTGGATTTTCATTTAATCTGTCCCTGGGCATTGTGAGTTACTTAAAAATCCAATTTAGAAAGAAAGGAGAGTATGTGTTATCACAGAAGACCTCATCTGGCCTTTTACACAGCTATTGGTTATTAACTGCTCCTGAATAATTGAAATAGAGCAACATATATGTTGACTCCATGCTGGACACACGGTGGTAACTGTGAATGCTGTCTTTACTTGTTTGCTTTCATGTGTTCTGTTATTTCGTTTGATCAGTGCTTCAGTCCAACGAGCCCATTAAAACCTCTTCAATTTATTAGATCTGATGGATGGCAGTAACTATAGTAATTATGCATGTGATTCCATTCTCTTGTGTCCGAAGTGGCTTGTGAAATGAAGAGGTCTGTGTGAGCACAAAGCTTTGATTCTTCATCATTAAAAGGCTTGGCAAGAGTTCATGCATTTCCTTGCATCTAATGCCCTTTAGTCTTCAAAAGAAACATTGAACCGCAAATGACTCTCAGAAAGACAAACAGTGCCTCCCCATGGCTAAAAATAGTCATCAATAAACATTCTGTGTGTCCTAATGAGAATTAAATACCTGCTTATGAAAATGTTAGTCATTTCAACTGGGAATGTAAAAGAAAACCTGACTTAAAAGTATATAGAGTACTGAGGTCAAAAGTTTACATACACCTTGCAAAATGTTATTATTATTATTTATTATTACCAAATAAGAGGGAGCATACAAAATGCATGGCCATGCACTGACCTCAATAAGATATTTCAAATAAAACATGTTTAAATATTGTCCACAAGAGAAAATAATAGTTGAATTTATAAAAATGACCCCGTTCAAAAGTTTGCATACACTTGATTCTTAATGCTGTGTTGTTACCTGCATGATCCACAGCTGTTTTGTTTTTGTTTTTTGTTCATGAGTCCCTTGTTTGTCCTGAACAGTTAAACTGCCCACTGTTCTTCAGAAAAATCCATGTCCCGCAAATTCTTTGGTTCCCCCTCAGTCGAGTCACTCCGACGTTACATGGGAACTCGCTTTGAGAGACCGATCATCTCTGAGCCTTATATAAGAAAGGCCAATTACAAATTGGCGAGTGGACGTGCGCGCCGGCCACGCCCCCGTACATACGGTTATATAAGATGGCCGCGCGCATCACTCATCAGATCTTTGCTTTCAGAGCCTCTCCTATGAGCCGCTGTTTGCTTCGTTTTCAAGAAAACCTCACAGAAGCCTTCAAATTCAAGAGTTCTTCCCCGCTGGTGCCTAAAAGAGCAATTTCATTTTGCACCAGCGATCCTCCCGCGGGCTGTCGTTTTCACGGCAACAAGCCGCCTGCATCACCAGCGAGCAAGCCCCGTCGAGTGCACAGCCGCCCCGCGGCTTCTCCCTGGGCAGACCGGGAGCTAAAAGAGTCAATTTCTCACGGCCGATTCAGACGTTCTTTTCAGAATGCCTTTTCGGCCGTGCGCTTCAGGGTGCGGTAGTTTCCTCTCCTCTGCGGACGGACATGATCTCTGCCTCACGTGTTTGGGTCCCGAGCACGCTGAAGCGGCGATCATGGATGGTTCATGCCCGCACTGCGAGTGCATGACCATGGCCACGCTGAGGTCCCGCCGCTCGTTCGCGAGCCGGCTCCCCTCGCCCTCTTCCCGCGGTCTGTCGTTAAGCCGTCAATGCTTTTCGGCCACCGCGGCGCGGGGCGGGGGGGACCTAAAAGTCACCGTGAAGAATGCACCGCCGGCTAAGAAAGCCCTGCGGTCTTCTCTCACACAGCGTGACCCCGTCGAGCTTCCGCAGCAGTATGCTTCCCCGCCCAGCGGGCTGAGCGTCTCCTTCGGTGCTCCTGCAGAGGATGAGATGTCCATCGCAGCATCAGAGGGAGAGTCGGCGGGCGAGGCGGACGCCTCGGCGGAGCGGCCCCCTCCTGAGGTGGTCGCTCCGTCTGACGCTGATGCCGAGCTCGCGGCTATGCTCCTCCGGGCCGCCAGGGGGATCGGTCTCGAGGTGCCTCCGGCCGATTCCTCTAGGCTTGATGATTGGTTTTTAGGGAGGGCTCCCGCGGCTCCGCCGCGGTCCCCCCCAGTTCCATTTTTCCCGGAGGTGCACGAGGAGCTGTCTAGATCGTGGCGGGCCCCTTATTCATCTCGGTCCCGCCCCAGCTCCTCTCCCCTCGCCACCCTCGATGGCGGAGCGGCCAGGGGGTATGCGGCCATCCCCCAGGTTGAGCGCGCTGTGGCGGTGCACTTGTGCCCGCGTGGCGCTGCCTCCTGGCGGGATCGCCCGCACCTCCCTTCCCGGGCTTGTGAGCGCACGTCCGCCTTGGCGGGCCGCGTTTACAACTCCGCTGGGCAGGCCGCTACCGCCTTGCACGCCATGGCCATCCTCCAGGTCTATCAGGCCCAGGCGTTAAAACAACTGCACGAGGGTGGTCCTGACCAGGGAGTTTTGGAAGAACTCCGCGCCGCCACCGACTTCGCCCTTCGGGCCACGAAGGTCACGGCGCGTTCCCTTGGTCGGGTGATGTCCACCGCTGTGGTCCAGGAGCGACACCTGTGGCTTACTCTGGCTTAGATGGCAGACGTCGACAAGGCTCGCTTTCTTGACGCTCCCATCTCCCAGAGTGGCCTCTTCGGCGACGCTGTCGAGGACTTTGCCCAGCAGTTCTCGGCAGTCCAGAAGCAGACGGAGGCCATCAAACACATCCTGCCCCGCCGCGAACCTACCATCCCGCCGCCGGTGGCCCAACCTCCGCCTGCTCGTCGCCGAGGGCGCCCCCCCGCGGCCTCCAAGGAGAAGGAGAAACCCCAACCAGCTCCGTCCCCCGCCGAACAACACGAGGCCAGGTTGCGACGTCGAGCTGACGAAACGTCCCTGACGCGGGCAACCCGGAGGTGGAGAAGATGGCTCTTCAGGCGACGACAACATCTACGTCGCCGCTCCCGGTGGAGGGCCGGGAGTTGCTGTGCACCCTGACGCTGCCGCCGGCCCACGGGTCGGCGGTACCCAAATTTTCACAAAAAGAGCTAATTTTCTCACCTCCGGGGTTTCAGCCCCGCGTTCCCGTTTCGAGCGGCACACGGTTGCCCTCTCGAGGCCGGATCCGGAGCTGTTTATCGCCAGCGCTGGAACCAGGGAAGAAGGTAAGCACTGCCTCGTGCAGTCTGACTCCCCCCCAGGACGTTCTTCCTTCTGGGCGCAGTCCCCTTCCCGTTCCTCCCTTAGGCTGCCCCACCCTGGGCACGACGGTCAACGTTCCCTTGATCCCCCTGGCAGAGCGGTTGGGGACCTGGCGTCAGCTTCCCAACCCCTCGCGGTGGTTGATTCGGACGGTACGTCTCGGCTATGCGATCCAGTTCGCCAGGCGCCCGCCCAAGTACAGAGGCATCCTTTATACTTCTGTCCATTCGGACACGCATGCCGCTGTCCTGCGTGCGGAGGTCGCAGCCCTACTGGCGAAGGGCGCGATCGAGCCTGTCCCTCCAGCCGAGATGAGGTCAGGGTTTTACAGTCCCTACTTCATCGTGCCCAAAAAGAGTGGTGGGTTAAGACCCATCCTGGATCTCAGAGTCCTGAATCGGTCCCTTCTCAGGCTGCCGTTCAAGATGCTGACGACGAGACGCATGCTAACTTGCATCCGTCCCCAGGATTGGTTTGCAGCCATCGACCTGAAGGACGCCTACTTTCACGTCTCGATCTTACCTCGCCACAGGCCCTTTCTTCGGTTTGCGTTCGAGGGTCGAGCGCATCAGTACAAGGTGCTCCCATTCGGCCTGTCCCTCTCTCCCCGCGTCTTTACCAAGGTCGCGGAGGCTGCCCTGTCCCCTCTTTGGCATCCGGATTCTCAATTATCTCGACGACTGGCTTTTGATAGCTCACTCTCGAGATCTCCTGTGCGAGCAGAGGGACCTGGTGCTTCGGCACCTCAGCCGTCTGGGCCTTCAGGTCAACCGAGAGAAGAGCAAACTCTCCCCAGTGCAGAGGATCTCTTTTCTCGGTGTGGAGCTGGATTCGGTCGCTATGACAGCCCGCCTCTCCAACGAGCACGCGCAGTCGGTGCTGAAATGTCTGAGGTTGTTCAAAGACAAGACAGCGGTCCCTCTCAAAACTTTTCAGAGGCTCCTGGGGCATATGGCAGCTGCAGCCGCGGTCACGCCGCTGGGCTTGCTTCATATGAGACCGCTTCAGCACTGGTTACACGACCGAGTCCCGAGACGGGCATGGCACCGTGGCACACTCCGGATTGGCGTTTCCCCGCAGTATCGCCGCCTATTCAGCCCGTGGTCAGATCTGACCTTCCTCCGGGCCGGAGTGCCCCTGGGGCAGGTCTCCAGGCACATTGTGGTTTACACAGATGCCTCCACCACGGGCTGGGGTGCTGTATGCAACGGGCAAGCAGTTTCGGGCTCCTGGACAGGACCTCGTCTGCAGTGGCATATCAATTGCCTCGAGTTGTTGGCAGTCCTTCTGGCCCTACGTCGCTTTCGATCGACGTTGCGTCAGAAGCACATGCTTGTTCGCACCGACAGTGTTGCGACGGTTGCATATATCAACCGGCAGGGCGGCCTCCGCTCTCCTCGCATGTCTCAACTCGCCCGCCGTCTGCTCCTCTGGAGTCAAACGTGGCTAAAATCGCTACGTGCCATTCACATTCCCGGGGAACTCAACCGTGCAGACGATCAGCTCTCACGGCAGTCCACCCTCCCTGGAGAATGGCGACTCCACCCCGAGTCAGTCCAGCTGATTTGGAGTCGCTTCGGGGAGGCCCAGATAGATCTGTTTGCCTCCCCCGAGACCTCCCATTGCCAGCAGTTCTTCTCCCTCAGCGAGGTTTCCCTCGGCAGAGATGCTCTGGCTCACAGCTGGCCTCCGGGGCCCAAGTACGCCTTTCCCCCAGTGAGCCTCCTTGCACAGACCCTGTGCAAGATCAGGGAGGACGAGGAGCAGGTTCTCCTGGTCGCCCCATACTGGCCTGCCAGGACCTGGTTCCCAGAACTTATTTCCCTCGCGGCAGCCCCTCCCTGGAAGATCCCCTTGAGGAAGGACCTGCTTTCTCAGGGGATGGGCACAATTTGGCACCCACGTCCCGACCTCTGGAACCTGCATGTCTGGCTCCTGGACGGGACGCGTCAGACCTCGCTGGCCTTCCCCAGGCCGTGATAGATACAATCACGCAGTCCCGAGCCCCCTCTACAAGGCAGGCGTACGCACTGCGGTGGGGTCTGTTCGTCGACTGGTGTTCCTCCCGAGGTGAGGACCCCCAGAAATGCTCGATTGCAGCCGTGCTTTCCTTCCTGCAGGAGAAGTTGGAGCGCAGGCTGTCCCCTTCAACTCTCAAAGTCTATGTGGCCGCTATTGCCGCTCACCATGACGCAGTGGATGGATCATCCCTAGGGAAGCACCCGCTGGTCGTTAGGTTCCTCAGAGGCGCAAGGAGACTTAACCCTCTCAGACCGCGCCTCGTTCCCTCTTGGGACCTCTCCGTCGCCCTCCAGGGCCTGCGGGGAGCTCCCTTTGAGCCCCTTGAGTCAGTCGAGCTTAAATTTCTGTCCCTTAAGACAGCGCTCCTGACAGCTTTGGCTTCCATTAAGAGGGTAGGAGACCTTCAAGCCTTTTCTGTCGACGATTCGTGCCTTGAGTTCGGGCCCGGCGATTCTCACGTTATCTTGAGACCCCGGCCCGGTTATGTGCCCAAGGTTCCCACCACGCCTTTTCGCGATCAGGTGGTGAACCTGCAAGCTCTGCCTATGGAGGAGGCAGACCCAGCTTCTGCGCTGCTGTGTCCAGTTCGCGCCCTGCGTATCTACGTAGCCCGCACTCGGCACTTCAGACGCACCGAGCAGCTCTTTGTCTGCTTTGGAGGTCAGCAGAAAGGGAATGCTGTCTCCAAACAGAGGTTGGCCCATTGGGTGGTAGAGGCCATCTCCCTGTCCTATCTGTACCAGGGACAGCCGTGCCCCTTGGGTGTGCATGCCCACTCCACACGGAGTGTTGCATCCTCCTATGCTTTAGCGCACGGCGCCTCTCTAGTGGACATCTGTAGAGCTGCCGGCTGGGCGACACCCAATACCTTCGCCAGGTTCTACAACCTCCGCGTAGAGGCCGTCTCCTCCCGTGTCTTAACATAGACATCAGGTGAGCGGGAGGGCGGCTGGTGTTGGCTTGCTGCGCCATTCCCATTCGGATCCGAGCGCCATTTCCAGTAGGTTCCCTTCGGTGAACCCTGGGTCCTCCATGCCCCGCAGTCAGGGCTAGATGCGGGGTAGCCCTCACTGTGCTCCTGCCTGGGTCTCCTTCGCCCCGCAGGTTGTGGCTTTCCTTTATTATTCCAGCGTATCCGCTGTTTCCCTCGTATATCCCTAGCCTTATGGATATATTGAATTTTTCTCATTCCACATGCGTAAGAACCGTTCATGTGCCCCGCCCCCCCAACCCATGCTTCAGTTTTCTGGCATCCCTAGGGGCCCCCTTCTTTGGCCCCCGGGGCGTTGGGAAGGTTACGTTACGGATCTGCCTGCCGGCACGTTCGCCTGCTGGCACGTGGGTCTGTGCGTAACGCGGCGTCAGGGCCGTGGCCTGTTCCAGAGGGTCTGTTCCCATGTAACGTCGGAGTGACTCGACTGAGGGGGAACGTCTAGGTTACGTAGGTAACCCTCGTTCCCTGAAGGAGGGAACGGAGACGTTACATCCCCTGCCACGGCCCTGGCGTCGCGCTGACGCCGGCTCATTCGGCTCTTCAGCAAAAACCTGATGAGTGATGCGCGCGGCCATCTTATATACCCGTATGTACGGGGGCGTGGCCGGCGCGCACGTCCACTCGCCAATTTGTAATTGGCCTTTCTTATATAAGGCTCAGAGATGATCGGTCTCTCAAAGCGAGTTCCCATGTAACGTCTCCGTTCCCTCCTTCAGGGAACGAGGGTTACCTACGTAACCTAGACGTTTTTCAGCATTGTTTTGTGTGTGTGTGTGTGTGTGTGTGTGTGTGTGTGTGTGTGTGTGTGTGTGTGTGTGTGTGTGTGTGTGTGTGTGTGTGTGTGTGTATTTGAACCCTTTACAACACTGTATGATTTTTGAGACCTTGTCACACTGAGGACAGCTGTGGAACTCATATGAAACTACTACAGAAGGTTTAAATGCTCATTGATGCTTTAGAAGGAAAAAACTATGCATTAAGAGCAAGGGGTGTAAACCTTTGAACCGAATGAAGTTGTGTCGGTATATTTTCCTTATTTTGCCTAAATATCATATTTTCTTCATTTAGTGACCTTCAGAAGCTATAGAAGATACTTACATGTTTCCCAGAACACAAAATAAGTTACATTTACCCTAATTTATCTTTAAATTCCAAACGTTTTCACCCCTGTTAATGCATTGTTTTTCCTTCTGTAGCATCAGTGAGTGTTTGAACTTTCTGTAATAGTTGCATATGAGTCCCTCAGTTGTCCTCAGTGTGAAAAGAAGGATCTCAGAATCATACATTCATTGTTGTAAAGGAATCAAATACACAAAAATGCTGAAACACCAAAGAATTTGTGGGACATGTATGATTTTTCTGAAGAACAGCGGGCAGTTTAACTTATTTTTATAATTTCAACTATTATTTTCTCTTGTGAACTATATTTTATGTGAAATATCTTATTCAGGACAGTACTAAATAAAAATATCACGCATTTTGAATCCTCTTATTTTGGTAAAATAATTAACATTTTGCAGATTCTGCAAGGTGTATGTAAACTTTTGACTTGAACTGTATTTTAAGGAAAATAAATTAAACTATAAATTGTATGCAACTCAAATTGTCTTGAAAGGGGGGAGCAAAATTGATTGTTCGTAGGTGACTGGTAATATATAATAAATGGTGGTAGTGACATTTTTTTGCTCAGAAATTCCTTTTACAATTCACAAATAATTACAACAAAACTAAAACTGAATTTTGAAGTAGAAAGATTAAATTAGTATTTCTTATAAAGCATAGTCTACTAACATTTGTTTTATTTACAATGTCATCTTTACAGTGTAAATAAGTAGATAACTATAAGATTTAAAATCAGTTATTATATTGAATTAGCATTTCACCAACATTAATAGATTTACTGGCAATATATATAAAAAAGGAAATCCTTAAATACCCTGTGCCTAAAATTTGTAAAATCAACTGCAAATTGGCAGAACATTATTGAATCCACACCTTATACTCTTTAAATTGTCTTTGGTTATAAGCAGTGAGGTACATGGCGCCACCATGCTAAGATCAAAAGAGCAAAGAGCTGCTAGAGGTCTGCTAGAGGGCATTTCCAAGCCATTTTAAAATCCACCATTACATTAAAATCCAGCCAAGCTATTCCACCAAAATCATTTAAAAGCAGAGCACCACATGCTTCAGGAAGTCCTGAAAAACCCTAAGGTGGCAACAAGGTGTCTACAAGCAGCACTTAAGGCGGTGTGAATTTTACAAAAGTCCATGTAAGAGATTCTAAGACATTCCTCCACTTAAGAAATTGTAACATTCTTTGTCTTAATTCTAGTATCCATATGAGTTACAGAAATGAAAAATCAACCAATAGATAAAAGAATCACCCATGGTGGTTAGAACAGTGATTTATTTTTCCTCCACAGCATTAACAGACACAATCTTCTCTCTTCATTAATGTTTATTAACAGGTGTCACTTTATAAAAAGCAGAGTGCCTCAACTACAAAAGAAATACACAAAAGGTTGTGTACGAAACACTTAAAACACAAAAATATAAAAGCTACATGTTTACTTCAATTTGATAGTTTTTGGTAGTTTTAGCACATGCTTGTTCCATTTCCCTCTATGGCTGCACAGTACATTTGATCATTTCAGACTGCAACATAAGCATATATCTTTTAAAAACATAAAATATGATTTAATCAAACTTAAGGCATCAAATTTTCCTATTCAGTTGCACACATTTCATTATCCATTTATCCTTCTCATTCCTTTGCACTGGCAAGCAACTCAATCAAGACAATCTGACTTCAAGTTTAGTTATGGAAGTAGCAATGTTGTAATTTCCATTGTAGTCAGTAGTACATATAGTATGTGTTAATTTTTACTGTTTCCCCTGCTGCTCAATGGCTCTCCAAACCTCACCCTGAGGATACAGGTGCTTTTGCACAGATTCTTCCAGCATTTCACAAGAGTATCCAGGGTCCTGAAGACGTAAAAACACTTATTTATAATAATGCCACAAAATGTTGATATCCTCTACTTTTAATTTATTTAATTTAAATGCTTTTTATTCTATTTTTCTTTTCTCACACACACACACACACACACACACACACACACACACACACACACACACACTTATAATATTTATTTTCTAACTTACCTTTGGTGGCATGTAGTGGGCATTTCTAATGATGGTGGGGCTTATGAAATGTTCATGAAGGTGATCCACATACTCACACATCCTTCAAAACACACATCAAGCAAAAACTCAGTGAAATTACCTTAAACAGCATGTTTAACATTTAAAGGAACTGTTTACCCAAAACTGAATATACTCTAAAAAATATACTTGAAAATCTTGACTTCTGGCTCCCCTGGCCAAATAATTGATATTTCACAAATCGTCCACTCAACTGTAATTATTTTCCATTATTTTATATACACAATTTCAACCGACATAGATTGGTGAAGAGAAGGAAGTGTTACTGTCTAGTTGATGGGTGACATGCACTAGTTCATAATTTACATGTAATTTAGTGTGTTCAGTTTCAGTTTTTTTAGTGAAATTTACAAATATATATTTCATATATTCAAAAATCTGATTGGGATAAGCTGAATTTAAAAGGCAGACAAATTATACGGGGCTTCCTTATGGCTGATTGGTCAGCTAGTTTAGTCATAACCCACAAACTGGTCAGTTTTGAAAGTATGTACAGTTTTGTCTGCCCATTACCAACATTTAGAAAAGGGACTTGGAATACAGAAAACAAGTCATGTGCTTTGTAGTCTACTTTTATGGTAATTTTAGAGTGCTTTTTGAAGCTCAACATGCCTAGTACCCATTGATTTTTGTTTTAAAGACAGAAAATCCTAGAAAATTACCAAAGTATCTCTGTATTCCACAATAAAATAAAATAATACTGGGACTTAGAGCAATACGATGAGTGTAAATGACAACATCAATCCCAATTTGACATGCATAAAAAAAACAGCAATATTTCTTTAAAACACACTGTACCTATTATTTAAACTAGCAGACACTGAAATGTAGTCAAATAAAATAAGGTGCTGAACAAGCTCACACAGTCCCACACCCCCGGCATGAGGACACACAGGAACTGGAAAGAAAAACAAGACATATGAATCTGAATTACATAGTTATTTAATAATCCAAATCAGAGATACAGCATCTCACAAAAGTGAGTACACCCTTCATCATTAGTATATATTCTCAAGGGACAATACTATAGAAATTAAACTTGTATATATTTTAGAGTAGTCAATGTGCAGCTTGTATAGCAGTATAGATTTACTGTCCTCTGAAAATAACTCAACATATAGCCTTTATTGTCAAAATAGCTGGCAACAAAAGTGAGTACACCCTAAGTGACAACAGCAGTATGTTGTTTAACCATGCAAAGCCACATGTCCTATTCATTATGTTTTTTTTTTCTGCTTGACAGGACCATACAAACTTGTGTATCTTATATTAGAGCAGTTAAAATTAGGTGCTTTAAGTACAATTCTCTCATACTGACCACTGGATGTTCAACATGGCATCTCACGGCAAAGAACTCTCTGAGGATTTGAGAATTAGAATTGTTGCTTTCCACAAAGATGGCCAAGGCTATTAGAGGTTCAGTAACACCCTGAAACTGAGTTTCACTACAATGTTCAGGGTCATACAGAAGTGTTCCAAGATGGGTTACATTTGGAAAGGGGCTTGCAAGAGTTGATAAAACGAAGTTGAGGACTCGTTCTGTGCGTCAGGTGCATAACCTGACTTTAAAAAACAGATGCATGAGTGCTGCCAGTATTGCTTTAAAGGTTGCAGAAGTAGAAGGTCAGCTTGTCAGTGCTCAGACCAGATGCTGCACACTGCAACAAATCGGTTTGCAGAGGCGTCATCCCAGAAGGAAGTCTCTTCTGAAGCTGGCTCACAAGAAAGCCCGCAAACAGTTTGCTGAAGACAACCTGTCCAAGAACATGAATTACTGGAACCATGTCCTGTGGTCTGACAAGACTATAAGATAAACTTGTTTGACTCAGATGCTGTCCAACATGTGTGGCGATGCCCTGGTGAGGAGTACCAAGAAAATTGTCATGGTGGCATGGTGCTGGTAGCATCATGGTCATCATCACTGCTTGAGTGCTGCTGGTACTGGGAAGCTGCAGTTCATTGAGGGAAACGTGGATTTCATTACGTACTTTACATTCTGAAGCAAAACATGATGCCTTCCCTCCAGAAACTAGGCCGAACGGCAGTTTTCCAACATGATAACGATCCAAAACACACCAAAAAAACGGCCTTGCTGAGGAAGCTGAAGGTGATGGGGTGGCCAAGTATGTCTCCAGACCTGAACCCTATTAAGCACCTGTGGGGCATCCTCAAGTGTAAGGTGGAGAAGCACCTGTGTCTAACATCCAGCCACTCCATGAGGTGTGGAAGAGGATCCCAGCAACAACCTGTGCAGCTCTGGTCAATTCTATGCCCAGGATGATTAAGGCAGTGACAGATAATAATGGTGCTAACACAATATATTGACATTTTAGACAAGTTCATTTAGGGTGTACTCACTTTTGTTGCCAGCTATTTTGACAATAAAGGCTGTATGTTGAGTATTTTTCAGGGGACAATAAATCTATACTGCAATACATGCATTGACTACTCTAAAATATATCCATTTCTATAGTATTGTCCCTTGAGAAGATATACTAAAATGGTGGCTGAAATGTGAGGGGTGTACTCACTTTTGTGACATGCTGTATGCAGATAATATAAACATTAGATTTACCATTAAACTTAGCAGCCATGAGTATGATGGCAAGGTTTTCATTCACACTGCCTACCCTGCAACTGTCAATCTGAACAAACTGTAGAGCCGAGGCCTGGAGAAATTGCTTAAACATTACTCTGTTATGGCACTGCAAACAAGCACACAAAAAAATGTACAGTAGATACAGTATGGTATTTAAAAATGAACAGGTAAACTTATAGGTTATCATTTACTTATCCTCATGTCATTACAAAACTGTATAACTTTCTTGAATTTTTTTCCCACATAATGAACACTGGTTTAGAAAGAAAGTCATACAAGTTTGGAATGACATGAGGTTGACTTCATTTTTGGGTGAACTATTCCTTTAAAACAGCACTGACAGATAACAGAACATAAAATACTTTAATAATAGTTAAATGGTAAAAACAGCAAGGCCCTCTTATGATGCAGTGTTTGCACGTTTTATTCCACGTTTTATATAATCCCACCTGTTCTCCAGTTGCGACTCCAATACCCAAGGGTGCAAGTGCCTAAAAACAAAACAAAAACCTTCAAAATCTAAATAGCATGTTCCAATTGTGAACATAAAAACCTTTTTACCTTAGAGATGGAGGCATGTCCTAAAATATCATCAGGAGATGTGGGTTCCTCAATCCACAGGGGGCGAAACTCTGCCAGCTTGGTTACCCAAGTAATTGCTTCATTAACATCCCATCGCTGGTTGGCATCAATCATCTAACAGATAAGAGGTTTTGTAAACTCTCCTCCTGTATGTACCTTTCCTTCTTAGGTTGGACCAATTCAATTTTTAACTGAAGTAACATCAGGTTGAACTACAACTTTTTCTTATGTGCTTTGCAATGTATACTTTTGACTTAGAATCACCAGGGTGTTGTTAGGTCCAATCATCTTCCGGATAAGGCTGCATCTACGGATGTCATCCTGCAAATCAGCCCCAACCTTCACTTTAAATTTAGTCCATCCTTGGGCAAGAGCGTCAGAGCAGAGCTGTACAAAGCAAAACATGTCAAGCAGATGATCCTTGTTTGAGTATAATTACAAAAGAAAGCAAACACAGCCCAATAAACAGACATACCTGGGTTAGTTGTTGGTCAGAGTATCCCAGCCAGGCACAGGAAGTGGTGTAGGCAGGATAGCCGTCCTTTAACATCTGCTCCTCTGTAGTGGTTTAAAGTCATTAGTGATAATAAAATAATAATAATTAAAAGTCAAAAGAATAAATGCCTTACCATACACTACGGTTCAAAAATGTGGAGTCAGTATTTTGAAAGAAGTCTCTTTTGCTTACCAAGGTTGCACTCACTTAAAAATAAAGTAAAAAATAGTAATATTGTGAAACATTATTATAATTTAATATAACCGGTTTCTATTTTGAAATATATTCAGATGTCATTTATTCATGTGATGGCAAAGCTGAATTTTCAGCATGACTACTCCAAGCCTCAGTGTCACATGATCTTTCAGAAATCCTTCTTATATGCTGAGTTTTGTGCAATTGTTCTGAATAAAACTTCTAATTTATTTCAGAAACCTTACTGCCCCAAACTTTTGAATAGTAGTGTATGAGCATGGGCGACATTTGACTCTTGAGTCAGGGGGGGCAAGAAAAAAAAATCAGATGTAAGCATTAAAACAGTGCCCTCCGGTATTGCAGCACATCAAAGCAGCCAATTAAAGCGCTGCACTTCAGCCCGGCCGATGGGCCCTGACTTTTTTTTACACCCCAGGGCTAAGGCTTCGGGCCAATTTTCATAGTTCAGTTCAGGCCGGCATCGGGCCTGTTTTAGGCTTCTCCTTATTTTCATAATTTAGACATCCATCAATTATGGTGAAGAAAAAAAATACCGCGCTGGTGGAAACAACACTAAACTTCACTTTCGCTTTCACTTTTGAGACCGACTCAGACACCGTTTAGTGTGCTTTAGCGCAGCTGAATCCGCGTTCAAGCGCACACAATAGGCTAAAACTGCCCCAAGCACCGGCAAAAATAAATAACAATGAATATGTCGAGGAAAGAGTAAGGACATAAATGAATTATTTATTAATTAATTTGTGTATTCTGAGTCAGTGTCGCAAAGATCCTGACTCGCAATCTCCTTTTTGGACGCGCCCTTAGAGAGAAATTCATCTTTACGGATTACATGAAAGAGTTTGTGCTTTTGATTTGTTTTATTTCGTTAAGTAATAATTTAAAGCTTTCTATAAATGTATTTATTATGTCTGTGAGGCATACATTTCGCTTCATTTTGTTAAGCACTCCTGTTCAAGAACCAGACGGCAGAAAGCACATAATTTTTGTTTTCTTTATTTTATAAAAATGCTGTAACGTTTTTTTCGATGTATTACTCGTACTTTGTGAGCAAAAATGACGGATAATTTTAAATTGCTTCCAATGAAAAAAATGCAAGTGATCGCGCTGGTGCCTCGATGTCCTGCAAGCTTTAGCTTCTACTTTCTGCACAAACTATGCGCATATAGCGCACATTTATCTGTAACGTTTAAACTACCATTCTTTTATACTTGAACTGTTTTATATCTATAGATTTCATTTTAGGCAAGTCATGATGATTTGAGAAGGCAAACTGATCAAACAGACTATGATCAGTCTTCCGCTGGGCGCTGTTCGGTATATATATATTTAACGAATAAAAAATGCTCCAGGCGGTTTTCTAAATTAGCTAAATAAAAAACGAAACTAAATATAAACATTTTGCCATTACATACAAAACTGAACTATTTTATAGCTGAAACAGTAAGTTGTTTTGGGAGAAGGGGAAAATATATTTTTATCCCGTCTATTGCTTCACCGTTATTTCGAGAATAAACCCAGCGTAAATATGCAAATGTCACTCCCAAAACATATCAGCTTGCATGTGCCGAAAAACGAAAGTTTCATACAAATTCTAAATGGTTTATAGCCTGGAAAGTGCAAAGCACGCTCCCCTTATTATCACTAAAAGTTCACAAAATTCCGTTATAATTAATAAAGCTCTCTAAACTACACAATTAATATTTTATTTACATCGCGTCTACACTCATAAGATGATTCACGAGCGCACAAAACGGCACTTAATAAAAACCGATCAGGCGCTTTCAGCAGTGAGTGAATTCTGACAAGTGTTTCTAATTGTTTGGAAACAACAGATATGTCTGTGATTGGCTACATTGCTCAACGCTGCAAAAACACGTTGGATAGTTTGCCAGATCTTCAATTGCTTTGCTTTCGTTTGAGGGTTATATAGCACCGTCTAGTTCCCAAGTACAACCGAGCCTAAGCTTGGCTAAAGCAGTTGCAGCGGGGCTGTGAGGATTCCATGACTAACCACAGGGGGGGCAACTGCCCCCCCTTGCCCCCCCCTAATGTCGCCCATGTGTATGAGTGTTCATTTTTGATCAAAGGGCACTTCATGAAAGATATAAATCTTCAACACTGTTTATAATCTTTATTAACTGATCTCACCTCTATTTTTCTGCCCTGTTTTTGCTTTTACCAATATATCTAAAAAAATAAGTGAAAAAAATGCACTACATGAATACAATAGCTCATTGAATTAAATGAGAATGCCAAATAATCCTTAATGCCCTCACCTAAAGCTTCTTGCTCAGTCAGTGCATCAGTGATATATCTGAAATCAATACAGCTGACCAACTTTGCAGGATCCTAGGTAGAGGATTCATAAATGTACACAAAAAATTTAAATAATGCTAAACAGGCGACACATTTAAAAGCATTGAAGGTCTTCTTGATTTACAGTGATCCACTTTAAAGTCAGTATGAAGTATACACACACTACGAGCCAAAAGTTTTTGAACAGTTTTTGTTTTTTAAAGAATTATCTTCTGCTCACCAAGCCTGCATTTATTTAATCCAAAATACATTGTGAATATATTGTGAAATATGTTTACTATTTAAAATAACTCCTTTCTATTTGAATATATATTTTAAAATGTAATTTATTCCCTGATCAAAGCTAATTTTTCAGCATCAATTCTCCAGTTTTCCATGTCACATGATCCTTCAGAAATCATTCTAATACGCTGATTTGCTGTTCAAGAAACATTTATTATTATAAACATTTACAGTAAAAGAGTTGAGTACATTTTTTTCAGGATTATTTGAAGAATAGCGTTTATCTGAAATAATAAGCTTTTGTAACATTATACACTAATACCATTCAAAAGCTTGGAGTCAGTATACAGAAATTAACACTTTTATTTAGCAAGGATGTTTTCAATTGATCAAAGGTGATGATAAAAACATTTTTAATGTTACAAAATATTTCTATTTCAGATAAATGCTGTTCTTCTGAACTTTCTATTCACCAAAGAAACCTGAACAAAAATCTACTCAGCTGTTTTCAACATCATAATAATAAAAAACCAGAACAAATCAAAATATTAGAATGATTTCTGAAGGATCATGTGAGTGGAATAATGCTTAAATTTCAGTTTTGAAATCACAGGAATAAATTACATTTCAAAAAATACTCAAATAGTACATTTAAATAGTAAAAATACTTCAAAATTATACTGTTTTGCTGTACTTAATCAATAAATGCAGACTGTGTGAGCAGAAGAGACTGTATTAAACAATGGAACATTACAAATCTTACTGTTCAAAAACGTTTGATAAATCATTTTTGTTTGCTAAGCTGCTTCACTCAGAATCATGTCACATGGAAATAGTTGCAATTTCTGATTAATGCTTACTTTAAGAAATATTGCGTTTTTTCTTTACTTCCTAATTGCATTCATGTGAGAGATGATTTCAAAAGTGAATACTCACCATGTCAACAAGTAGCTTCCACAAGGGCTGCAAAACATATTTATTCTGACATTTTGTGATATTCAACAGTCATTCATTCACACAACATTTGTCCAAATTGACAGTGTTGCTCACCTTGCCCTCCACTCGCGCCCATAAATCCCACACAGCATTCAGAATGGCTGCTATCGCCAGCTGAATTACTCCTTTTTCTGGCCCAATCTATCATACAATTTAACTGTTCATTCAACTGTATGTGAAGTCTAAAGGACTAAAGTAGGCTTACCTGTGCTCACTGTTGTAATACTAACCCATCTCATCTGACCATCGCTGCTTAGGAGTCTGTAGAAGCCTCTGAAGTCACTGACTATCTCCTTCAAATTCTTCCCAACCACAAAAGTAGACAAGGCTTTAACTGCACATACCACTAGAGATAAACAGACAATGATTTAGCTTAGTAAAACAAAGTAGTCCAAATAATACTGTTGGAATTTCTTTTATTATTTGGAAGTTATAGATTCTAATGGGAATACTACTCAAACAAAACAAACATGAGCTACTTTAGTTAACACAATGGCTCTTTTTATTTTCCTTCTTCTGTTTTCCAGGATTTAATCATTTCTGTAGATCATTGTGCAATACCAACGCATCGCTGGTTCGGTCTGGGCAGAGGCGGACTGTAGTGAATTATTGGTAACACTTTACAATAAGGTTCATTAGTTAACATTAGTTAACCACATTAGTTAACATGAGCTAATAACGAACTGGACTTATACAGCATTTATTAATCTTTGTTAATGTTAATTTCAACATTTACTAATACATTATTAAAATCTTGTTAACATTAGTTAATGCAGTGTGAACTAACATGAACAAACAATGAACAACTGTATTTCCGTTAACTAATGTTAATAAAGATTAGTAAATACAGTAACAAATGTATTGCTCATGGTTAGTTCATGTTAGTTAATACATTAACTAATGTTTAACTAATGAACCTTATTGTAAAGTGTTACCGAATTATTTTTGTTAAAATGTATGTTAAAAAAGTACTTGTAGTTTATCAGAGTGTTTTCTCTGGAAAACTTTATTTCACTACATTCCAAAGCATAACGTCATACTTTTTACTGCACTACATTTCATAAATAAAAGTTGTTGTTTGTTTTACCTTTAATACTTAATGACATTAAAAATGCAGTACTTTCTTGTATCTCTGAATTACTTTCACTTGAATAAAAATACTAAAGTAACAGATTTCTAATATAATTAAGTATTAAATTATATTAATATCAAACATAGTGTAGTAAAAAGTATGTGTAATATTGTGCTTCGTAACGTTTTCTAAAGAAAAACACTCTGATAAAGTACAAACATTTGAAAAGTACTTTTACAGCAGAGTAAAAATACTTCTCTACTGTCCACCTTTGGGTCTGGGTATGTTGTCTGGTTATGTAACTGCTTTATCTGAGAATGGATATTTCAGTACAAGTAGAGTTTTGATAATAACTGACCAATACATTTTTTAATGATTGATACTGATAACTACCAAAGCAAGTGATTGATTGCTTACAAGATGTGGTACAGCACCTAATATTGACACACTTGTTAAAGACAAGCTTTTTGTTTAAAATATTTACATAAATCTAACTTGTAATAGTAAAATAACAATCTTATACAATATTCGTAAAGGGACTATGGTCTGGGGATGTGGTCACCAAAGCTAAACCTTCATTCTGTGGTCAGTGAACCATTTTTTGTTGATTATGGGGTGTACTTTGGTCTTTGGATCCTTGTCCAGTTACAGCCGAGTTTAAGCTTTCTAACTTATGCAGACAGGTGTTTAATATCTGCTGGTAGTACTTGATGTAGTCTATGGTGCCATGCGAGATTTTCGCGTTACTATGGATTCTGAGGAATAAAAACCTTGGAAAGCTTCACCACAAGGCGTCAGTCTTGTATTGTTACTGAAATCATAGGACCCACAGGACTCGATTCAGCCGCACAACATGGTCATATGACATTTGTAGAACTGTTAGATTTGTGAAGCTCACCGATTTCCGTCCCTCTTCCTACAGTAAAAGTCAACCCATAACCTTTCAGTGCAGCATCAGAGTCCGTCTCGAGAACAACATATGCGACAGAGTAATCTGGATCGGTATGCTGCGAATCAATCACATTTATAGACAACTGTAATGCATGCATTATTGTTGGTGCATCAAATAACTCTGATCACTCTGAAATATACACCATATAGAAGTCAATCATATGCTACGCACCATTGCATCTGATCCATGCTGTTCCAGTGACGTAGGGAATCTTACGTCGCGCACTGTCAAATTTATTATTTTGCTTTCTAGCATTGTGTTTCAGTTGTAAACTTTGCACAGACTCTGCAGTAGTAAGTTACACTTGACTTTAAACACTCCGCCCAAAGAAAGCTACGATTGGGGCTTTGACAAAATAGCTTTCAGACTGCAGGATTATGATTGGCGTTTTAGGAACGACGTCCGTCACAAGTCACAACAACGTGATCATATGATCATAAGAAACGGAACTAGTGCTGGCGAATTCAAAATATAAAAGAAGTTCATTTCAAGATCCTTCACAAAATATATCATGTAGGCTAACGATACATTGGCAAAATATATGGATGTTGACAGTTCATGCTCATTTTGTGGGATGGAGGATGAAACACTGATTCATTTATTTTTTTCAATGTGTAAAGACTCAAAACTTTTGGAATAGTTTACATTTTTATATAGGTAAGCACCTTGATTCTTTCCGTTCCTTTCAGTTAAAAGATATAATTTCTTACTATAAAGGTAAAACTAGTATTTCAGTGAATTACACAGGTAACTTTTTGATTTTGATTGGGAAATTTTTTATTCATAAACAAAAATGATCTAAATCGCAGCCTCATTTCTTAATTGAAATCGATCCTAAAAATCCTTAAAACTCTTAGATTAATTAAAAACAAGAAAAGTGATAGAATTTTGAAATATTATGAAGATTGTTTTGGTAATACCAGGTTCTTCCTCTGTATGTGTTTGTTATTATTATTATTTTCTTAATTTATATATTTATATTAATTTATTATTATTATTATTATTATTATTATTATTTTCTTATTCGTCTGTAAATCTTTATCTTTGTATGTGAAACTTTACAAGATGTGTTGTTTTGTCCTATTATTATTATCTTTTCCTGTAAAGGTTTTGTTTTTAAGTTATATGATTTTTTAATAACACAGCTGTCATAATCATTAAACCCCTATTCAACATTGCTGTTTTTAAGTCACTTATTTTTATGATAGGTAACAAAATGGTCTTAAAACACAATTAAACCTTTAGAATCTCTATTAAAAAACAATTAGATAAGCTGCTACCCATAGAAAGTCTAAGGCTATATTACAGTTTTTTTCAATTGTTTACACACAATTTTGAAAACCGGGTTCTTTTTTTCAAAATATAATCACAATTATCCAAATACCACACTCAATTTGCAGAATTCCTAGATTGTTTGCAAAATGACACACTTCAGTCAAAACATACACATTTCAGTCAAAACATATACACATATTTGTGAAAATGCTATTAGTTTTCATTTAACCAACACAGTCCTCAATGATCAGACACTATTGCAGACAGTTTCACACTGCTGTGATAAATAAAAAACACATTTGTAAAAAAAAAACTAATTTTAGGAAATAGCATGTGCTAGATTTTTGGGCAGACATTGTTATGTAAGGGATCATTTCGATGACAAAACAAAATAGTGACAAACCCACAACATTCATCATGATTAGTTTGAGATATAGGGAGAATGTACACAAATAGGCCTACTATAAACTTACCAAGCACTGCACAACACTGATGCTGCAGACTGAATATTTCAAGTATTTATTTCAATTCAAGAAATACAGTACTTCTTACCATAATCAGTTACAGTAATCAACCAACAATGAAATCAATGAAACAAATAAAATCTGTAGACAAATAAAAATTACTGCATGAAGTACATACAGTCTGACTCTGAAAAAAAAAAAAAAAGCAACACAAATACTGTAACTATTCCTCATCTCTCCGTCTGGCTGGATCAGGCCATAAGATTTCATCCACATCATTTTTGATGAATACAGGTGAACTCACCTGCTGCCTTTTATAGCACACCTGAGTGCTGCGTTTTCAAATTAGCACATGTGTGCTTCCACACCTTGTGGATGTGTTTATCCAATTTGTTCATTAGTGTGGTCATTGGCAATCCGGGGCTTTGTAATGACAAGGAAGTAACCTCACAATCCTTATCTGTGTCTAAGGTGTCGAAATGTGTGTAGAGTTTTACAAATCACTGTGTGTAATGTTTTGCAAAAAGAGTGAAGCAGACATTATGTGTAATGGTGTGCAAATCTGTGCCGGTGTTTTGCTCCTTGGAGTAGAATTTTGCAAATTGTGTGGAAATTTTTATTTTAGAGTGTAAACAATCGTAAAAAACTGTAAGATTTCCAAGACATTGAGGCCCGGTTTCACAGACAGGGTTTAGGTTAAGCCAGGATTAGGCTATTGTTCAATTAGGACATTTATGTAGTTTTTAGAAATATTCCTTAGGTAAAAACATTACTGGTGTGCATCTTGAGACAAAACAAAAAATCGGACATATTTTAAGATCAGTCAGTGCAAATTTCTTTCAGCTGAAACAGCTCAGACTTACGTTTTAGTCTAGGACTAGGCTTAAGCCTTGTCTGTGAAACTGGGGGTAAAAGTTCCTAGAGACACAGCTGGCAGCATTAATCCTTAGTTTAAAATGTGTTGTACCAAAAAAGCACAATAGCATAAAACATTTGATCAGAGCAACTGTGAAAAATCTACAATGTACAGCCAAAGACTTGCAAGATGACCTTAACAATTTCAGTGCAGAGTATAAAACAAACACAAGAGAAGTATGGCCTTCATGATGAGGCATTTTGCAGAATGCCACTCTTGACCAAGAAGAACAAAAAGGCCGACTTGAACATGCTAAAATTAATTTGGATAAACCTGAGGAGTTCTGTAAGAATGTTTTATGGAGTGACCCATGGATCAGCAGTATGTGTGGTGCAAAAAAAGGCAAAGCAGAAGAACACCATCTCCATTGTCAAACTTGGAGGTGCATCAATCCTGTTATGGGGTTGTTTTACTGTAGCAAGAAGTGGAAAGCATGACTGTTTGAAAGACATCATGGATTCTGTGAAGTATCAGGGCATTTTGACAAGAATTGTGATGCCTTTGGTGCAAAGACTGAAGATGATGATGGTGGACTTTCCTGCAGGACAGCCATCCCAAATTATGCATCCAAATCTACTGATGCTTGGTTCACGGAATGTTCTTGAGTGGTCTGTTCAGTCTGCAGACTTAATTCTCATTGAAAATATTTGGTTGAATTTGAAGAAAGCAGTGGCAATGTGAAAACCAGTAATCTAAAATCTTTTTCAGGTGAGTAATGGGCCAAGACTGCTGTAGAGAGGTGACAGAAGCTTCTCAGCTCTTACAGGCAGTGTTCATTGGTGTTTTAAAGAATAAATTATTCTGTGCAAAATTTGATTTTTGGGGATCGAATAATTTGAGTGTTTAGAGCCAATTTGATTTTTATCATGATTCATCAATGTTACATTCTCAGAATCACTCAAATGTGTATTAATAAACTTTCTCTAATAGTTTACTGATGCCTTTGTTGAATTGTTTTCATAAAATGTTGTTCTCCGCAGCAAAATGTCTTGCAAGTCAAGGGTTGAATAATTTTGATTGCAACTGTGTAAAATCATAAACTATACAAAACACAACAAAATGTATTTGCGTAACAGTATTTCAGCTCTTTATGGAGATTTACGTTTTATTTTCTTCATCAGACAGCTGTCTTTCAGAGTTTGGTCTTCAGAACTATTACATTTTAAAACAAAGTAACCACATCTGTCTGCTTATAATACCTGCAATTTCAAAATGTTGAGGTTAAATGTTGGATGCTCAGTTTTAAATTATTTAGGCCTAAAATCTAACAGTATACAGTGGATTCTGGAGGTACTACATGTTATCCTACATCTAGCCAATGAATTTTATTTAGTATTATTAGTTATATAATTAGTATTAAAGTTAAATTGTATGCCCTGCCAAAAAAATCCTATAGCGTTTGCACTTGCGACAGTTTGGTCAGTTACCCGGATGCACGGCCATATTAGAGATATTGACCATTTTCAGCAGCAATAATCAGCAAAATATGCATTCCATTCGGTTCAGAAGCATTGTTTACATTCAGTGCCAGCAATATGGCCAATTGATGGTCGTGAAAACCCTCTATAGAAATTTCGGTTTACCCTGTAGGATCTTACTTGATTCTTGGAATCTTATTGGACGTTGTATTTTTATTTAATAGAAATTTACTTTTTTTGTCAAGTAATACATTACAAAGACTAATGTCAAACAAAGACATGCATAAGTTTATTTAACAATAACTCATAAAATATTTGAGCAGCCCATCCAAATCAACCACAGTAAAATAAGATCTGCTTAATTTATAAATATATACATATTTTGTTCATAAGTGAGAACACTGCAAAATCATCACTTCAGTTTGAGAATGTAACAAGACTGTAACAAATAACAGCACATATTTTTCACAACAGTACTAGGGTTCACCCTTAAGACAGTCTATAGGTTAATATATGGTTTTTGTTGTGGAATGGTTCTTCAAATGTTATAGAACCATTACTAAAACATACAACAAATTTAGTTGAAGTATAAAGTGTAGAACATTTCAGCATGTAACAACATTGGTAAATACATATAGAAGGGACTAAACTAGACAGTATAATTTGAATTGACCGAAATATGGAAACATGGATTGACGTTATTGTAACAACCTTGTAACATTACATAAAAATCAATTAAATAGTGCCTCTGAAACACTTTAACTTAACATACCTGTTTCATAAAACCGTCTCTAAATATTGCCTTCATTACAAGAGGAATACAGAGGAAAACAAAAGACAGCCTGTATTCAGACAGAACCCATATTATCATCTAAAGTGCCTCACCGATCAACAGCCAGGTAACTTTCACCTTAAAATATTTTCAGTAACCAAACGGGGGAAAAACACGAGCTTTGAGAAGCATACAGATTGTCCTTCCATAAGAGGTTTGGATTGTTTGATGAATGTTTATGTGCAGAACTTATTGACAGTCTTTAACAGTATCTATGGCTGTTACTGAAAGGCTCCATGTACGGCTGAAGATGCAGCTGTGGTGGCAGCAGACTGGAAGGTTCGGTTAGTGACGACCCCCTGAGAAAACTCTTGCTGTGCCTTCTGGAAGCTTGCACCTGTGTGTCTGTACATGGAGTGAACCTGAAAACACAAGTTTTGAACACAAGTACATTATTAGTAATGAACAATATAATTAAAAAGGCTTAAAAGCTGTCACTGAGGTTGTCACCCTTTTAAAGGTATACTCTGTACCTTATTACAGGGTTGGAAAGGTTACTTTTAAAATGTATTTTACTACAACAAAATGCATGCTTTAAAAAAAATCACATGGACTATTGTAACAACGTCCTTTAAAGGAATTTCTGGGCCTTGAACGTGTCAGTTGAATTGCTGTCTATGCAGGGTCAGACAGCTTTCAGATTTTATTATAAACATTCATTTGTGTTCAACTGAATATGAATAAAGGTCTTACGGGTTTGGAATGAAATGCAGGTGAGTATTTAATGACAGATTTTTTTTAACCATCCCTTTAAACAGTCTTTTAATGACAACTAATGATTCTGGTTCTAAATACAGTTAAAGTCAAAAGTTTACATTCACCTTGCAGAATCTGCAAAATGTTCCAAAATAAGAGGGGTCATACAAAAATGCATGTTATTTTTTATTTTATTTAGTACTGACCTGAATAAGATATTTCACATAAAAGACTTATATATAGTCCACAAAGAAAATAATAGTTGAATTTATAAAAATGACCATGTTCAAAAGTTTATATACACTTGATTCTTATTACTGTGTTCTTACCTGAATGAGTCACAGCTGTGTGTTTTATTTTTTTTATTTTTTGGTTTTGTTTAGTGATAGTTGTCCTGAACAGTTAAACTGCCTGCTGTTCTACAAAAAAAACCCTTCAGGGTCCACAAATTCTTTGGTTTTTCAGCATTTTTGTGTATTTGAACCCTTTCCAACTATAACTGTTTGATTTTGAGATCCATCTTTTCACACTGAGGACAACTGAGGGACTCATATGCAACTATTACAGAAGGTTCAAACACTCACTGATGCTCCAGAAGGGAACACAAAGCATTAAGAACAGAATGAAAAAGTGTACATTTTTCTTATTTGGCCTAAATATCTTCTTTTTTTAGTACTGCCCTTCAGAAACAACAGAAGACACTTACATGTTTCCCAGAAGACAAAATGGCTTCAAAAGGGTTCAAATACACAAAAAGCTAAAAAAACAAAACAGAATTTGTGGGACCTAAAGAATTTTTCTGAAGAACATTGGGCAGTTTAGCTGTTCAGGACAAACAAGGAACTCACAAACAACAAAATAAAAACACAGCTGTGGATTATTCAGGTAAACAACGCAGTATTCAGAATCAAGTGTATGTAAACTTTTGAACGGGGTCATTTTTATAATTTCAACTATTATTTTCTCTTGTGGTCTATATGTAAACATCTTTTATTAGACATATCTTATTCAGGTCAGTGTTAAAAATAATAACATGCATTTTGTATGATCCCTCATATTTTGGTAAAATAATTAACATTTTGCAGATTCTGCAAGGTGTATGCAAACTTTTGACTTCAACCGTATGTCTAAAAGGATTTTTTGTTATAAGAACTATTGTTACACTAAATTACATTTGAATGGGTGTTTTCTGCAAATCATGGTAAAAATGTGTAATAGTCATTATTTTTTGCTCAGCAAAAAAAATAAAATTAACTAGGACACATTCTAATGTACAGAAAAAAAAAATATAGCTGTATTAAGCTTTTATTGTTTTGATGCTTAAAAACTCATTTTCATCTTTGACCCACATATTAGTGCCAAAATGATAAAGAGAAACAGACGAATATAGACAGGTTTTACACAAGGATGTAAGCAAGTATAAGTACAACCACATGTTCACATATGCTCTTACCATTTTCAGTAAGATAATGGACAGCACAGCATTTGAAGTGAAGAATCCAGCCACCACCATCATGAAGACTGAAGCGGCTATGTCAGTCTTGACCACAGAGATGGCCGTGATCCAGCCGCTGCGAAACAACCATCATATCACATTAATGCTGTCAGCAGGCACTTTCAAACTATCTTACAAACACAACAAAATAAAACTTAGAAAATTAAAACTGTTTAGGAGTAAACCACACGCACAAACTGTGCTGGATGGAACTGTCGAAGTTCAATAGGTTCAATGGGTTAGAGATTTGTACAATTTTAACGTTATGAAACTGTAAATTAAAAAGCCACATTGCTGAGAAGAGTACAGGATGTTTCACCAGAAAAAACATATGACCATTAGGAGGTTCATGGAAAATAGAGAACAGAGCCCACACTCACAGAGAGACCCCGGAAAATGAACACCGCCACATTATGAAGTGGAGATCTGTCAAAGAAACATGCAGAGAGGAAATACACACCGAAACTCAAATAACACGCTTAAAAGAGCGCCAATGATGGAGTAACTCACCTGTTTCCCCAGCCGGGGATCCCAACACTCTGAATGATGTACACTATTACTTGGAATGAGAAAATGAAGAAGAAAAAGAAGAAACTGAAGGAGCTGTCAGATCTGCAATGCAAACAAAAGTTACAGATGAGATGACTTCTCTTTACATAACTGAAGTGCCTTTCAGGACCACAAAGATTACACTGTAACATCATTTATTGTTTTTCATGACATTTAAGCTACAGTATCACACTACATGGAAAGCCATTGTTTTTATTCTATAAGATCTCATCTTTCAGACTAGTAGAAAGAAAGCATCCAAAATACACAATTAATTGTTTTATTACATGCAAATGGTCTATTCTACAGAATTGGTCTGAGCCAAAAACACATTTTAAAAGCATTTAAGTATTCAAATCTTAGATGTTTACTAAATTCCTTTTATCTATTGAAAACCACAATAATATTTACAATATCAGTAAGCTTAATATATATAAAATCATAATTTAGTGGGTGCTTTCAATTGGGAGGTGGCTGTCCCAAACCCTAACCCCTAAACTTAAATGATTTTGAAATAATTTTTGCATTTTATTCCATTGTTGTTTTTAAAAATATCTTTTAGATTTAAAAAAAGTTAAAAATATATTTTATATTTCAAATTATGAAATTCTATGTAATTTTTTACATTTTATGTGTTATCCCATTAAATTGTCACTACCGTAGCAAAAATACAAAATTTTAGTACAGTTATGCCAATTTTTAGTACCTTTTAGTAGTGTTTTAGTATGTGGGTTGAAATTCTGTAATGTGATGTGGTCGCAACCAAAACATTATTGTCACTACCGAAAATGTGCTGCCACGACTGAAACGTGGGATGTTTTGTCAAAGTATATTGAATTATCAATTAAGATGTTATGACAGTGTTTGGTTCAATGTACAGTCGTGGCCAAAAGTTTTGAGAATGACACAAATATTAGTTTTCACAAAGTTTGCTGCTAAACTGCTTTTAGATCTTTGTTTCAGTTGTTTCTGTGATGTACTGAAATATAATTACAAGCACTTCATACGTTTCAAAGGCTTTTATCGACAATTACATGACATTTATGCAAAGAGTCAGTATTTGCAGTGTTGGCCCTTCTTTTTCAGGACCTCTGCAATTCGACTGGGCATGCTCTCAATCAACTTCTGGGCCAAATCCTGACTGATAGCAACCCATTCTTTCATAATCACTTCTTGGAGTTTGTCAGAATTAGTGGGTTTTTGTTTGTCCACCCGCCTCTTGAGGATTGACCACAAGTTCTCAATGGGATTAAGATCTGGGGAGTTTCCAGGCCATGGACCCAAAATTTCAACATTTTGGTCCCCGAGCCACTTAGTTATTACTTTTGCCTTATGCACAGTGCTCCATCGTGCTGGAGAATGCATTGTTCTTCACCAAACTGTTGTTGGATTGTTGGAAGAAGTTGCTGTTGGAGGGTGTTTTGGTACCATTCTTTATTCATGGCTGTGTTTTTGGGCAAAATTGTGAGTGAGCCCACTCCCTTGGATGAGAAGCAACCCCACACATGAATGGTCTCAGGATGCTTTACTGTTGGCATGACACAGGACTGATGGTAGCGCTCACCTTTTCTTCTCCGGACAAGCCTTTTTTCAGATGCCCCAAACAATCGGAAAGAGGCTTCATCGGAGAATATGACTTTGCCCCAGTCCTCAGCAGTCCATTCGCCATACTTTTTGCAGAAGATCAATCTGTCCCTGATGTTTTTTTTTTGGAGAGAAGTGGCTTCTTTGCTGCCCTTCTTGACACCAGGCCATCTTCCAAAAGTCTTCGCCTCACATTCCTGAGCAAGCTCTGCACTGGTGGCACTCCGATCCCGCAGCTGAATCCTCTTTAGGAGACGATCCTGGCGCTTGCTGGACTTTCTTGGACGCCCTGAAGCCTTCGTAACAAGAATTGAACCTCTTTCCTTGAAGTTCTTGATGATCCTATAAATTGTTGATTTAGGTGCAATCTTAGTAGCCACAATATCCTTGCCTGTGAAGCCATTTTTATGGAACGCAATGATGGCTGCACGTGTTTCTTTGCAGGTCACCATGGTTAACAATGGAAGAACAATGATTTCAAGCATCACCCTCCTTTTAACATGTCAAGTCTGCCATTCTAACCCAATCAGCCTGACATAATGATCTCCAGCCTTGTGCTCGTCAACATTCTCACCTGAGTTAACAAGACGATTACTGAAATGATCTCAGCAGGTCCTTTAATGACAGCAAAGAAATGCAGTGGAAAGTTTTTTTCGGGATTAAGTTCATTTTCATGGCAAAGAAGGACTATGCAATTCATCTGATCACTCTTCATAACATTCTGGAGTATATGCAAATTGCTATTATAAAAACTTAAGCAGCAACTTTTCCAATTTCCAATATTTATGTAATTCTCAAAACTTTTGGCCACGACTGTATATTCAAACTAATAAATCCTTAACTTTTAAATCAGTATGATCAACTTTTTGCATTTTACAAAAAAAAATTGGATTCAAAATACAAATCTCATAAATCAAATATAAAGAATAAAATATATATATTTACACGAACGATGTAAGCAAAATCTTCATAGGTCAATATGACCCTTCTTATTAAATTATATAACTCCACAATTACTAGAAATGTGTACCATGGATATTATACAATTTGCATACTTTGAAGCAGTTCCGTAGAATAGCCCATATATCAGTGGTATGCTGTGGTATTTTTGAATTTTTTGGATCATCAGTCAAAGCTCAGTAAATATTGGTCACAGACAGAGATTTACTTAAAATTTCACCAAGGTGATTACTCACTAAAAACTCCCACAGATAATTTTTGAAATATTATATAAGCGGTTATATCGAAGTGTGTGGTTGTTTACATACTTTTTAAAAATATTCTTTCCATTAATGCCATTATATTGTTCATTCAGACTGATTTGCGAATACAGATTGCGTACAAACACAAGGGTTGGGATTTATCACATATAGCTGACCATAACCTGTCATATCCAATCATACTGCAATGGAGGAATTGCATGCTTTAGGGGGTCTAAACCTATAATGTCAACAAAATGAAAAAGCTTGTTTGTAATTTTAGCTTCATCCAATGTTAGATAAAAACTCTATTTAATCTTTAAACAACATTTTAGAAAAACTGTAAGACAAAACAATTGTCTAAATGTACTCTAATTAATTGACTCGGAAAGTATGGTGATATCTACAATAATGGTTACATTTTTTATCCTATTCACCTGTTGTGACTTTTGTCATTACTATAATGAGGCTGTGAGGCTGGCATGAAAATGTCATGAAAATAATGTCACAATGCAAAATATCAACACTGAACTCACTTGAAGGCCTTGTATACGGGTCGGTACCAGCAGAGGAAAGCGACAGGAGTGAACAAAATAAACCAGAGGATCGAGAGTCCAAAGTCCACTCCATTTGTAGTAGAGACGGTGAAATACACCAGACAGGCCAGCAGGTTCAGAAACAGCGTCACACTGTGATCTGTTGACAAAGAAGATGTGGCCCATTATCTATTGTAGGCTTACACAGAGCAAGAACATTTTCTAAAATATTTGCTAAAGAATACAACCATTCTACTCAAAAATACAATGTGCTTGATTTAACCTTCCATTTCCGCTGACAAATGAAACAAACAATAAAAATGCAATTTAAAGGAGAAGTTAACTTTAAAAATGAAAACTTCCTAATAATTTACTCACCCCAGTGTCATCCAAGATGTCTTTCTTTCTTCAGTCACAAAGAAAGTTTTTTGAGGAAAACATTCCAGGATTTTTCTCCATATATTGGACAATATGTTATCACATTGAAAAGGTCAAACGCAGTTAGTTTGTGTACATCTGTGTACTTCAGGTCAAAAAGGTAGACTAATGCCAAATACTCCTTGTCATTTTCTCCTCTTAACTTCAAAATCGTCTGACATCTGTGTTTTACCTTTTTTGTAAAGGGCATTTGACTTTCTTTGCACATTTGCACATTTTCTTTGCACTTCTGCCTAGGTCATATGTTACCTTCCTCAACATCATTACAAAAAATGCGCAAGGTGGAGCTGGTGCAATATATATATACTCTTTAACCGCAAATGTTTATATTTATTGTTTTGACACTGCACTGAAACTGCAATTTGGACCTTCAAATCGTCGACAACCATTTAAGTCCACTATAAGGAGAAAAATTGTGGAATGTTTTCCTCAAAACCTTAATTTCTTTACGACTGCAGAAAAAGACATGAACATCTTGGATGACATGTGGGTAAGTAAATTATCAGTAGATTTGTATTCTGGAAGCAAACTTCTCCTTTATCACCATACATTTTTACACAAAATCAGATTTAAAAATACAAAATACTGCAGCAGTGTTATTTCAGTTTCATCTATCAAATATTTTAGATTTTACACTTTAATTTTACTTTAGTGTTAATAATTGTGCTGTGCTTCTTTAGCATTTAATTTTTTTTTAATGACTACATCATTTTTATTAGTTTTGATTTATTTAGTTTTAGTTTTTTGGTACTTTAGGTTACATTTTTACATTTCATCATCAATTCATCATTAAATCATGTAGCATTTTATTTTTATCTTTTTAAAATAAATAACCCTGCTGCAGTATAATTATAGCAACCTGTTCTATTTTGAATAGAATTTGCTGATCTCCACATTCACTTACAAATCCAGAGGTAGTACATCATCTTGCAAACCCTCTGATAGTCCACAGGAATTTCTTCATTAAAATCCTGATAGAAGCACGGTTTTATAGGGAAAAACTTGGGTAAAGGTGGCCAGTTGTTTTCTTTACCTGCAAGCAAGCAGATTTCTCTTCATGTCAAGAGTACAAGTGACCACAGAAGAAAGTCTCACAGAATAAGACCAGTATTAGTGTGGTTTACCCAATGCTGTATTTCGATCCTGAAGCTCCTGTTCTTTACGCTCCAGCTCCGCAGCCTTCTTTTCCAGCTCCGCTTGCTGACGGAGGAGCTCAGCCTGTCCTGCAGCGACACTGGCCTGATGGAGGAACCAGATACGATACAGTAGCTTATTTCATGATGTACTGTACTAAGATAAATACAGCATGCATTAGCATACAAATATCATGTGTTAAGTATAGTTCAGCATTAACATTGTACTAACTTGTGGACTGGGCTCCACTGTAGTCTGGAGGACTGCTGGTTGAGAGGGGGCTGATATGGGAACGGTGCGCCCACCCTTAAACGAGAGTGGGAGGAAAATATTGTTTTCAAACTCTTTGATTGTGATTACATATACAGTTGCAATTGGAAATTATTCAACCCCCTTGACCTGCAAGACATTTTGCTGCAGAGAACGGAATTTTGTGAAAACAATTCAACAAAGGCATCAGTACACTATTAGAAAAAATGTATTATACACATTTGAGTAATTCTGAGTAGGTAAGCTGATGAATAACGAAAAATCAAATTGGCTCTAAACGTTCATGTTCAAAATTATTCAACCCCAAAAGTCAAATTTGGTGCAATCTTCAAACCAAACGACCAGATAAACATTCAATCCACCAATAAACATTGCTTGGAAGTGCTTAGAAGCTTCTGTCACCTCTCTACTGCAATCTTGGCCCATTCCTCACCTGAAAAAGCTTTCAGACCACTGATAATCTTTGGTTGTCACATTGCCACTGCTTTCTTCAACTTCAACCAAATATTTTCAATAAGAATTAAATCTGGAGACTGAACAGGCCACTCAAGAACATTTTATGACTAATTCCTGAATCAAGCATAAGTCAATTTGGATGTATACTTTGGGATGATTGTCCTGCAGGAAAGTCCTTTGATCATTAGCTTCAGTCATTGAAACTTGAAAACTTGATACTTGAAAGAAGCCACTGTATCCTTTATTTGGTCATGTTTTCCACTTTCGGCTACAGTAAAACACCCCTATAACAGGACTGGTCCACCATGTTTGACGATGGAGATGGTGTGCTTCTGCCTAAAAGCTCTGCCTTTTTTTGCACCAGACATACCACTGATCCACAGGCCTAAAAAGTTCCAGTTTTGTCACATCACGCCATAAAACATTCTTCCAGAACTCCACAGGTCTTTTCAACTGAATTTTAGCATATTCAAGTCAGTGTTTTATGTTCTTCTTGGTCAAGAGCGGCATTTGGCAAGATGCCTTAAGATGAAGGCCATACTTGTCTAGTGTTCATCTTATTCTTTGCACTGTTGCAATGTTTTTTCTCCTTTCGATGGGTCATCTTGCAAGTCTTTGGCTGTACACTACAGGTTTTTCTCAGTTGCTCTGATCAAACATTTTATTATTTTGTGCTTTTTTTTTCGTTCAATGACCTTAAAGGTTTTTTGATACAACAACACACTTTAAACTAAGGAGTAAGGCTGTCAGCTGTGTCCCTGTGAGATTTTATTAATGTCTTGGAAATCTTCATGTAGCTTTACACTTTCTAATATAATAAAAATATTTCATCTCTATAGCTTTTGTGAGAGCTCTGCTGACTTTTCCATATTTCCTACTCAACTTCAGCACATGCATGGGCTAAATGTATGTATGTGTAACAGTCCAAGCTAATTCTATTTAAAATTTTGTTCCCTACCATACAAATAAGTGACTTAAAACAGCACTGTTGAATAATTATGACATAGCTGTGTTATTAAAATTTAACTCAAAACGCTGCACAGAGCGGGACACTTCAGAGGTTGACTACTAAGCAGTGTGTAGTGTACACAGTATACTGTATTGCATGTTTTTATATCATTACTAAGTGATTAATTTGTTGACTAGTTGCTGCATTAGTGGAGAAACGACGGCAATATAGTTCTGCCCATTTGTTGATCAAATAAGATCTTGTAGACCACCACTTGAATTGAACGCAATGCGTCCCGTGTGTGTGATACCACATATCTGCGAGTTCTTCTAGACATGGCGCTGCACTTTTGCCTGGTGTGTGATTAACATATTTTGATTAGATAATCACAAATGTTCTAGAATAGAAGCAGTTAAATTGTGAAAGTACACAATATTTCTTTATGTATGTAATTTCAATACTTTGACATTTGTGTAGATATTCAAAGACGGCCATCTTTAGCTTGACTGTTGATGTAAAGATAACACTTTACAATATGAGTCCATTTGTAACATTATGATTGATAAAATCTGTAGAATAGAAGTATTGTTCTTTGTTAGAGTGTGTTAATTTCTTTTTAAAAAATTAGTTTTGTTAACAATAAACAAATAAAAAACAATAATTAGCCGATTAATCGGTATTGGCCAGTGTGGTCCAACCTAGCTATCGGTGTCAGTATGTCCAATATCGGTCGACCTCTAATTATCACTATTAATATGCCAGTAAACTGTTGTAGATCAAATTTTATAAACTCCTGGATCTTCAGAAAAGCTTGTATTTGTAAAGTACTGCAGTCTCTGGGGGGGTTGAATAATTTTGATTGCAACTGCAGCTGTTAAGCATTCTAGTAGAAAAGTAATACAACACTGAAACAATAAAAAGTGTTTTTTTTTTTTTTTTTTTTTTTTTTAACAGAACTCCTATTTGAGGTTTAGGATTGAGCAATGACTTTGCATTTCTTTACTTGGGAAGGCTGGCTAATAGAACATCTATAAGTTAGTTTTGAAAATGAAAGCACATGAGGAAGGGAGAAATATTTGAAAATGAAGATTGGAAATTGTCAAGCTTACCAGAGCACCAGCTGTAAATGGGTTATACTCTCCTACGCCATCAGCTGCAGTGTTGGTCACTTGAGTAACTGATGGATCCTGTCGGGCACATAAAATATAACTTGTCTATTCATGTAACATGTCATGTACGGTTTTTGGACATGCGCCATAGCATTCCTTGAAGAATGCCATGTATTCTGCCCTTACACGAATATTACATTTATTCAGTACCATATCTCTGATACTTTGTTTGTTTACATATTTGTATCTAAAAACCATATATAGGGCCATTATCATTCACGAACGCAGACGAAATGAAATGAAACTGATGGATTTGTAACATGGGTTTCGTACACCTTCGGTAAGCTGAAGGACCGCTGTTGTATAATTTTTCATGTTGGAAAAATGCTTTACGTTCTTTACAGAGTGATAAACATGGTTATGATGGTAACATTAATATCGCAGACAAAAAAAACGTAGTTATTATATTCTAAAACAACAAGATTTAATTCAACAAAATAACACTTCCTCTATCGTCATCAGATGATGATTGGCTTGTCAGCCTTGCAGTGAAATCTGATTGGCTGAACGCCTGTCAATCTCACCTCATTACCCAAGTGACTCCGAACCAAACAAACCAACCAAACAGGTTTGCGGCGCAAACAACTTTTAACATTATACACAGTACTACAGATATAATAACAAAGTTGGATATTTACCTGAAAAGGATTGACATCAACTGGTTCGGCAAAGGGGTTGTTATCGAATCCAGACATTTTGTCTTGCGGTTAGCACAGGTGTACTGGTGCTCCGTGTACCTGCCAGCGCAACTCCCTGAGCGCACACACCTCGCTGCGCATGCGTGATGGAATCACTGGTCACGCCAGACCGGGGTGAGAGAGGCGAGAGCTAGTTTGATCTCATGTTCCAGCTCTGCTTACACTGCTTGAAATTAATACTACTTGAGCTCTGATGTGGAGCTGTACTGCTACACGTAAAGAAACGTAACGTTTTTAATAATAAGACGGTACTTGTTGGAAGATTTGTAAAAGGAAATAACATGATACGTTACCATTTTTGTTTATAATAGTATTTCTGTCTCTTTAAGTAGCAGAAACGTAGTACCATTGTACCACCACAGTATCAGTTTCTAGGTTTCTACTCTTTTGTTGTATTGATAACTATTCAGTCAAAATACATATATAGGCCATTCTACAGAATTGATTCAAAGTCATAGTTAGAAACGTCTTGAAAATTAATGTCTTTTTCCACAAATTTTGTATTTATGCAAATTGTATAATATCCAAGGCACACATTTTTTAGTAATTGTGCAGTTAATTCTCATATTGTATTTTCAGAAAGTTTTGGAATATATTACCGAAACACAGTAATATATCATATAACTAGAATGGTTATATTGACCTATTAAGATTTTGCTTACATCTACATTGTAAATATATATTTTTTTCGCTATTTTATTATTTTTCTTTATAGGTAAATCAATAACAATTAAATTTTAACAACATTTTTATTTCAAGTGTAATTTCTGAAATTTGTTGTAGTTTCAATCCAATTTTTCTTTGTAAAAGGCAAACAGTTGATCATACTGATTTCAGACTTAAGAATTCATTAGTTTGACAAACACTATTGTGACATCTTAGTTTTTTTTTGACAAAACATCCCATGTTTCAGTTATGACAGCACATTTTCGGTAGCGACCACATCACATTACAGAATTTTAACTAAAACATACAAAAAATTTGCATAACTGTACTAAAATTGTTTATTTCCCCCAAATATGAGGATTATGCAGTCCATTTTGTCATCCCCAAAAAACAAAGATGTCACTACCGAACGCCACTGAATGTTTTAGTAGTGACAATTTTAGATGCTTTTGAACCCAACTCAAAGATGCTAGTCAGCACATGGTTAGTTAGCACATTTCTGAACAGTACACATGTAAAAACAAAACAAAAAGTGTGCTTAGTTATCGAAAAATGGTGTTCGGTTGTGACATTCTTTAAAGGTACACACAGATTTTTCATATTTTTGAACACATTTACCTCAAAATGATGGGACCCATTTACTCACACCTTGTAGCTATGAAATAAAAAGACAGGACTATTTCATGATCATAAGTACAGGCGTGTAGTTAAAGTCTCAGCCAATGGACTAAGACACACACTGTTTTGGTAATCACATGAAAATGCGGGACACATTTTTTTTTACATAAAGCTTCATAATTTACATGGGAAATCTAAAATAAATATTTTGTTTTTGAACTTCACTTTAAAAAAAAAAATTTAAGATATTTTTTAAAACAAAGGACTAAAAACAAAATTATTTCAATATAATCTTCATAAATTTAAATTTAGGGGTTAGGGTTCAGGACAGCCACCTCCCAATTGAAAGCACCCACTAAATGATGATTTTTATATATATTAAGCTTGCTGATATTTGAAATATTATTGTGGGTTTCAATAGATAAAATCAATGATGTTAGTAATCATCCAAGATTTGAATACTTAAATGCTTTAAATGTGTTTTTTGGTTGTGGGACAGAAGTTTTCACCAGTTTTGTACAATGGCCCATGTAACTCTGCACCTTTGCCAGCAGTAAGACAAGTTAAACAGCTCTCAAACAATTAAAATTCCCTTAGGCTGGATGCGCCCATTTGGCAAAGTGAGAAGAGACTAGAGCACCTCTTTGAGGTTTGCAGGACAAACCGGTAATTCAAGTTTTCCTCCAAGTGCTCAAATCAGTCAGTACACAAAACGAAATGTCGCTGGAACAAGTGTAATAGCTGCACAATAACTCTAAATCTTTCATTCAACAACCAGTTCTTATTTGTTCAAAATGTGTAATTTATTTTACAACCATTGACATTTTTTCTTTCATAAGAAATATTTGTTCAACACGACTCAACGTAAGACAAATCTGAGGCCAGACAGCGGTTTGCTCAATCCTGCAGGCGGTGTGACTAGTGTCAGCAATGCATGAGATCGAAATAACACAATATAAATTAACAGTCTTAATTCTGAGATTGATGTCATGTGTCCATAGACTCGTTCCTGTGAGAGAAACAGCCATCACATGCAGAAACCCTTAACAAGCCATGTTACTGGGTAGAATCACAGTTTAACATGAGGGTGACAAAATCGTGATGTTCAACCACAGTGACAAAGAAATGCCAAATGGTCTAAACACAGGAATATTCTGCTGGTGGCACAGGTAAAATACGTGATTTTGTTCACAATATCGTTAACTAATGATGGAGAGCCATCAGAATCTCTCTGAGGGCATCTGTGAATCAAATCTGAGCATAACCCTCCAAAATGCACTTGTGTGGATTACAGCCAGGTTTTATTTAATAATTAAATATTTAGAAAAAAAAAGGGAAATATCGCATTACAGTATAAATACAGGAAGTAGAGACCATTTGGTAATATATTAAGTCATTTTCTGGTGAAAGGAATCTCATGTTTGCAGGGAACGAATGATCTTAAGGTTCAGAATGATAACATTTAGAATACCCCAAGTAATAGTAATCCAGTAACTCTGCGGTTTGGTGTTTTAACACTGGTTTCTTACAACAAGACTGAGGCAGATAAGCACAAAAATAAATCCAAATGAATTCAAACAACTGATGGATGGCTGTTGGCGTAATACACTATGTGGTGATTCGCACTATGCGGGATCCTCTGGCATTATAACACCAGTTTGCTTGGTCCCTTTAATGGCATCATTTCCCTCCAAGCACAACACAAAAAAGCAGCACAAACATATCCAGAGGTTTTCTCATAGGACACACACTCACACGCACATACAGAGGAGCCTCACGCAACCACGAAAAGCCAACGTCCTCACTTCTCTCTCCAACTCATTCATGACCGATACACGATATAATATATATGAATTCAACAACCCAGCATTCGCTGGTTCTCTGGCTTTGTACACTTTATATCACATAATATATTTATATAGATTTATATATTCCATGTAAATAAAATTTATTAAATAGGCTTGAGGGCAAATACATCGTAGAGAATGCTGTAAACGTTAAAGCAGCCCATGGTTTAGCTTGATTTCGTGGAGTTCGTCAATGGCTTCGTCTCCCGCCTTTGGACCGATCGCGGCCCAAAGGTGAACATTCCGTATCGGAACGGTTCAGCATTCCCTTTGCCCTGCTTTCACTTTCAGGTTGGAAAGCTGCCCAGCTCTCTCCTCCTGCTTCTCCTGTCAACATGGCACTTAAGGACTATAATGCAGCAAATGTGAACTCAAGTGAGCTAGCAGGGAGGGATGAGCTTGTTTCCGTGGATGGACGTGTAACCTTGTGGCCTTCATACCATGAACTCGTTGCTGCCGTACACCACCACCTGCTGGGGCGGCAAGTCTGGATCTCTCTTGGGCCCTCCGCCCATCGGAGGGTGCCTCTGAGGTGAGTTTTTGGACCCTTGCAACCGCTGTTTGCCTTTTTCAGGGTTGAAGGTGCCGCGGCTGGTATACTGCGGTCTCTCCTCTTCATCCTGCTCGGGCTGGTCCAGGCTGTCAGGTGGGCTGGATTGATACAATCGGGTTGAAGGGGATTTGGGTCGCAGACGTAATTTATGGGAACGCGGAGGTGGTTGCATATAGGAAGACGATACAGAGGAGATGGTTGAACTGGAATCCATGGAGTCCAGAGATTCAGGCTGCTTTCGCAGAACTCGCCTACTCTTTCCTTCAGACTTCTTGGGCCTCAAGGCGGCCAGCGCTGGGCCTCGCTCTGGTGAGAGACAAAGAGAACAGCAATGAGAGGTGAGGTGGAAAATCACTGAGCACCAATGCTGGGGAGCACTGGCATTCAAATACAGTTGAGGTCAAAAGTTTACATACACCTTGCAGAATCTGCAAAATGTTCATTATTTTACGAAAATAAGAGGGATCACACAAAAAGCATGTTTTTTTTTTATTACTGAATTAGATATTTCACATGTAAGATGTTTACATATAGTCCACAAGAGAAAATAATAGTTGAATTTATAAAAATTACCCAGTTCAAAAGTTTACATACACTTACGATTCTTATTACTGTGTTGTTACCTGAAAAATCCACAGCTGTTTTTTTTTTTTTTGTTTAGTGATAGTTGTTCATGAGTCCCTTGTTTGTCCTGAACAGTTAAATTGCCCGCTGTTCTCCAGAGAAAACGTTTTGGTTTTCATCATTTTTGTGTATTTAAACCCTTTCCAACAATGACTGTATGATTTTGAGATCCATTTTTCACACTGAGGACAACTGAGGGACTCGTATGCAACTATTGCAGAAGGTTCAAACGCTCACTGATGCATTAAGAGCTGGGGAGTGAAAACTTTTGAACATAATGAAGATGTGTACATTTTTCTTATTTTGCCTAAGTATCATATTTTTTCCATTGTATACTGCCCTTTAGAAGCTACAAAAGATACTTACATGTTTCCCAGAAGACAAAAGTTAAATTTTCACCCCCTGGCATTTAATGCATCATGTTTCTTTCTGGAGCACCAGTAAGCATTTGAACCTTCTGTAATAGTTGCATACGAGTCCCTCAGTTGTCCTCGGTGTGAAAAGATGAATCTCAAAATCATATAGTCATTGTTGGAAAGGGTTCAAATACACAAAAATGCTGAAAAACCAAAGAATTTGTGGGACCTGAAGATTTTTTTCTGAAGAACAGCGGGCAGTTTACCTGTTCAGGACAAACAAGGGACTCATGAACAACCATTACTAAACAAATCAAGACAACTGTGGATCATTCAGGTAACAACACATTATTAAGAATCAAGTGTATGTTAACTTTTGAACAAGGTCATTTTTAGAAATTATTTTCTCCTGTGGACTATATGTAAATGTCTTATGTGTAATATCATAGTCAGGTCAGTACTAATAAATAAACATGCATTTTGTATGATCCCTCTTATTTTGGTAAAATAATTAACATTTAACAGACTCTGCAAGATGTATGTAAACTTTTGACTTCAACTGTAAGTGTAGCTTTTCCAGTTTTTAACTTTTTCCAGTCATTGTTTGGTGCACATAGCTTCACACAGTTGAGTAAACCAAGGCCTTAATCAAACCCATTCTTCTAATAATACATTCTCTTATATACAGTGTTGGAAATCTGATTTATTTGAATGAATCCGTTCATCCAGTCAAGGCAATAAACCGATTCAAATAAGATTTATTTGAACTCATTTGAGGAGCCGTTCTGATGTAGAACCTGGATGTGCTAAACCTAGTTTACAAGAAGAGTGAGGCACACGCTATACATACAAGTATTCATAAACACGTCTGAAGATTTTGATAGAAACCGAATATACAGACGAACTGAAAGAGATGGACATTCTACATCAGAATGCTGGCTCCTGCTTCAGCAGCACCACACACGTGTCGTGATGTTCTCACAAATATGTGGCAGAGACTGACATGGAAGAGAAGAAATTGTTGAATAAAATCGTTATTTTTGTTTTTGTTGTGTACAAAAACCTTTCAGGGCCTCAAACATGTCTTTAATGTCTTATTCACTGACATCAATCCTTAGGCTGCACAGGTCATTGGATAAAATAACCAAAAGCCATTTTGGCAAATTCACTGTCAAACTCATGTACTGATAATTTTTCATGATCTAATCCAGGAGTTCTCAACTCTGGCCCTCGAGGTCCATTTTCCTGCAGAGTTTAGCTCCAACCCTAATCAAACACACCTGAACAAGCTAATCAAGCTCTTCATCATTACTAGAAAGTTACAGGCAGGTGAGTTTGATCAAGGTTGGAGGTAAACTCTGCAGGAAAGTGGACCTCGAGGGCCAGAGTTGAGAACCTCTGATCTAATCAATTCCAAAATCAAACCTACAACTACTCTTACAGCGTTTCCTATTGTTTTAAAAGTAAATTGGGTTATAAAAATCAATTGACGTGGATTAGAAACCAACATGTAGTTTGGAAAGATCATGTTTTAAAGTAGTTTTACATTTAATAGGAACATTTAGTAGTTACTCACCAGAGAAGTCCGAAGTGGCTCCCTCAGAATCCACATTCAGGTTTTCAGAGCTGTCTGCTGTGCCTATAGAGGCCTCTGACTCCAGAGTCTCATCATCAGATGCCCGTGGCTCCAGAGCAAGCATCTCAAATGTCAACTCCTCCCTATGAGGTGAAGATTAAACAAATCTTAAGCATTGGTTGTGTTTATAACAGAATAACTGTGTACTTTTTACTGCTACTACACATGTTTAAAAACAGCATTTTTGTATCTATTTAATAATTCATTTTGGGTTAAAATTTTTTTTAAATTACTTAGCAGAATGATCGAACACTAAGGTCAAAAGGAGATGGTAAAAATAACCGTTCATATCCCTAATTAATAGAATCCCATATTCTATTAATTACAACAAGTCTAGTACTTTGCATTTTGGGATACCCAATGCAGTGTGCTCTGCTCACATTATATCCAGCAGGTCCTCTCTGTATTTCATACTGTACAAAGGGCATAGTAGTTATAATGAGATGCTCTTCCAAAAAACCCTTTGAGTATTAAAGGGATAGTTCACATTACTCACCCCCATGTCGTTTCAAACCTGTAAGACCTTCATTAATCTTCGGAACACAAATTAAGATATTTTTGATTCAATCTGAGAGCTTTCTGACCCTCCATAGACAGCAAGGGTACTACCATGGTCAAGGCACAGAAACATAGTAAGGACATCGTTAAAATAGTCCATGTGACATCAGTGGTTCAACCTTAATTTTTCATGTCACGCCCTAGCCTAGCTTCGTAAAATTACGGTTGAACCACTGATGTCACGTGGACTGTTTTAACAATGTCCTTACTATGTTTCTGTGCCTTGGTAGTACCCTTGCTGTCTATGGAGGGCCTGAGAGCTCACGGATTTCATCAAAATGATCTTAATTTGTGTTTCAAATGAACAAAGGTCTTGGAGGTTTGGAACAACCTGAGGGTGAGTAATTAACAACAGAAGTTTTATTTTTGGGTGAACTATCCCTTTCAACATCCAAGTTAATGCAACCAATCCCAGATGTGAAAGCTGGTTCTCTTACTTTTCTTTTAGCAGACTCTCGATTTGTTCAGTCAGGACTTTCTCTTCCTGCTGCATGGCGACTTGTTGCTGCTCAGAGACTTCTGGATCTCTGCTGCTGGCTTCCTCATCTCCACTCTCCTGCATCACCTCTGGAGCAGTTGGAGACCGAGGACTTACTGGAGGAGATGGTGTGTGATACCTCACCTTGTGCAGGTTGTGGCCCTTACCCTGTTAAACAAAACACAAGACAATGTTATGAGTGGTGGAACTCGAGATAGATCAGGTTTTGCTAATAGCACTACTTCAATGAAACAAAGTGTTTGCTAGTTTAATTCTCTAGACTGTTTCAGGCTACAGACTAAAGGAACAAAACACAAATATAGGGTCCAAAATGAACATTTTTGTCCCAATGGCAAATGACACATTAGAAAGTTCCACATCAATCTACACTCCATACAATGTTATGACAAAGCAAAAACAGAATTGTCACAACTTTGTAAATTTTGGTTTCAAGCCCATGCTGTGGCTTAGCCACTTAAGGACAACACAGAGTTGTCTATAAGCCACTCTTGCTGTGTGCTTAGGGCCATTGTCCTGTTGGAATGTTAGCCTTCTGCCTAGTCTAAGGTTCTGAATGCTCTAGCCTAGATTTTCATTAAGGCTATCTCAATATTTTGATGCACTGAGCTTTTCTTCCTTCGATTCCTGTCACTGAAAAACATCCATGAGGCTGCATGAGGCACACAGCATGAGGCTGCTACTACCACACTGCTTGGAACTGAGATTCATCAGAACACAGAATCTTGTTTCTCACAGTCTGAGGGGCCTCTAGGTGCTTTTTTTTTCAAATTTCAAGTGTTTTTTTGTGTCCTCACTGAGGAGAGGATTGAATCCATAAAGCCTAGATTGCTCGAATGTTGCAGTGATGTTTGTCCTTCTGTTGGTTTCTCATACAGTATCTCCACATATGATCAGGTTCTTGGTCACCAGTCTAACCAAAGCCCTTCTCCATCAATTGCTCAGTTTGGCCCGGAGGCTAGCTCTAGAAAGTTGTGGTTGTTCAAACTTCTTCCATTAAGAGTAACAGAGACCACATGCTTCTGTGAATCTACAATGCAGCAGATTTCAGAATCCTGTTTCTGAGCTCTACAGACAGTTTTTTGTCCTAGATAAGGGTTTAAATACTTATGCAATGGAATCATTTAAGTTTTTTATTTTTAATACATTCGCAAAGATGCTTTGCCATTATAATGTATGAACTGTAGACTGATGTGAAAAAAAAGTAATTTAAAGCATTTAACATAAGGCAGCAACATAAAATGTGAATAAAATTAATACTTTTGGAAGGCACTGTATTATTTTGTTATCTGATTCAATTATGTCAGTGATGGTGACAGTGATGAATTTATTCTTACACAGCAACTGAAATTGTGTGTCTTTTTTTGCAATCATTTAAACTGGGCAAGTAGCCGTTTTGGCTCTTGCAAGTGTTCATTTTGGACACTGGATGGACAACACAGACTCACTTCAACTCAAAGCTATTACCTTTCTGAATGAATTTGACTGCACATTATTAACCAGAGAAAAGTCAAAAGTAAAATATTAGGCACATGGAGTGAACGCAACAGAAATGTTTATCTAATGAATTCCCAAGTCATGCAGTGCAACATAATGAGAATGTAATGTAACAAGGTGATTTTGTCTAGATTAATAAAGTGCTAAGTGACTAACTAACATCTAAACTCTCGAGTCTCTTGCTCAAATGTCTGTATGTCATGATCATGAAGACAGACGGACCACACAGTGCTGGGACGCGGCATACGTGATGACACTTACGGTAACAGCGAGTACATAAATACCTACCGCCGCAGCACTGCGGGTTATGCTCATAAATCTAACAGCAATTATTACAGGTTTCTAGATCAGAAAGGAAAGGGAAGGGAAGGGAGAGGAGAGACTGGGGTTAGTGTCAAGTGGGTGATTTACTCAAGTAGGACATGATCTTGGAACAACATCCTTTTTGGTCTTGAAGTAATGTATCTGTCAGATTTTAAGGTTAAAGTTAAGCTTAAAACTGGGGTTGGAGCTTTATGCTATCAACCTGTCATTTCCCTCCGATTTTAGGGGTAGATTTGGTAGAGAGTTTGAGATTGTGAAACAGAAACAAATGTTGTTCCTGGACCAACACTTATCCAACTTACTCAACTTCCTGAATCAACATCTTTCAATGTTGTAGGTTAACAAACAATATTTCTGTCAAACAAACTGCCTTAATGTCTAATCATTAACTACCTCTAATATAAGAGGATAAATAAGAGGTTGATAAGAATGTTTGTTTCAGTTCCAACAAGAATGTTGATCCAGAAATATAAGGGTTTGGACATCTGGGTTATGTGGATGCTTGAGAAAATATGAAATTCAGTTTTAACTCTCACCATGGACCTGCGGATGAATGTTAGTCGGCTCTTGGCTTTGTTCTCTGCGAATTCCAAAGTGCTGATGTCCTTCAGTCTAGCCTTATACTTATTCATCTGCTCGCAAATGATCAGCTCAACACACCTTTAAAAGAAAACAGAGAAGTATTTTAATTATATCACTGCTCTAACTAAACTGAACTAGTCCCATAACACTACTGTATATGAAGTAAGAGTTGCCCATTACGCTGTGGTTTTCCCAATGTCCTGAACGCTCCGCAGAGGGTCGGTAGTGTCAGGGCAGCGTAGGATACAGGGGGCAAATACGATAGCCAGCGCATTAGCAGACATGCGGTTTGTTTCCTCCTGCAGGGCAATCCTGTAGACAACAGAAAGAAGACTCAGAACTGCACAAGACTCTTCTAACAATGAAAGACATGCAGTAATCAGAACATCATTTTACTGTTTTCACTAAAGGCCAAGTTTCTGCTATTAGATATTATTTCATTATTGTTATCAATAAAAGCATTTTTGTTGTGTAGCTGGGATTTTAGATGAATTAAGGACGTGGTCACACTTGTAGTTTGGTTTGTTTGGTTCATTTGGTCCAGACCAAAAAGGAAAATGATACATTTGGTCCTGGTCTGCTTAGCGTTCACACTGGCATTTTTGAAAGTGAACCTAAAGATACCAAACCTAAAGGCAAAGTAAAACATTCACAACCTGATTGGTCAGGTAGAATGACGTATATTTTGTGACGGAACTCACCGAACACTCCAAACAAAAGGAAAAGGTGCGTATAAGTCGAATACACCTAATTCCATCTGCTGGACTAATAAGCGTGTGTATATGATTTTATTTTCACGACCTTCGAACTCACAAAGAGCTCATAACAGGCACTTTACCTCCTCGTTGCTCCACATTTGCCCTCTGCTCATTCTGTTTTGGATACACCGCATGGGATTTTTGGATGGCAGCGTTCACACTTACTCAAATGAACCACACTAACAGAGCAATTGCGCCAGAGTTCGTTTTAATCTAACCAAACATGACAAGTGTGAACACACCCTAGATTGCACTGTGATAAGATTTATTGCCTGTTGCTTGATTGTGTATTACTACGCCACAATTTTTTGGATGCAGTTATTATTGCATACATTATTTTGGCGTAATGGGAAGTTGCATTTGCCGTCTTACCTGACCAAATGAAAAATAAGGCGCTCCAGTGTGTTCAGATGAGTTCTGCTGAGCTGGTCGATTATAGAGTAAACCCCTCGAATCACTTCTTTTTTGTCCTGGAGACCTGAAGAGACATTAGCATCTATGTTTAAACATTATGCCTCTGTAAATGTCTAACTGATTTAAACACAGGGTTTGAAGAGAGGTTCTGTAACAGTACTGCATCTGTAGAATTGCATATAAAATGTACAAAAATATATTTTAAAATTCGGTTTAAAACTTTGTTCTATATTTTTTTTAATCATTCACGGTTGAAATAAGTTATTAAAAAATTAAAATAAGCGTTTGTTTATTTTTGTTCGTAAAAATGTAGCGTTTTTATACTGGGGATACTGGAATGGCTTAGGCCAGGGTGTCTCTGGGCAAAGGCTGGCAATCCAAATAATATCACATGCCACATTTTCCACCAGTATCAAGTTCAATGTGCATTAGGGGTGAGCGATATACTGGCATACATTAAATTATCAACTTAAATCAACTGATACAGATTTAGGACGATCTTCTCAAAAACGTATCGTTTGCACAAGTTTTTAAGCATTGTGGTATAAAAACAAGTGATTTTAAGCCACTGAAGCCATCATATTTTTGCTGTTTTATAGGCCTTGAACAGTTAAAAACGCACACAGTATATTGGAGCCCGGCAGCAGTCTAATAATCCTGCTGTCTGTCATTCATGTTCATCAAACTACAAAAGAGAAAATTTCTCACGGTTCTTGATTAAACCACTTTTGTAAAATTTGTGCAATTTCTAATGGTATGAAATTTTTTTGAAGATCTTATTTAAAGCAAAAAGAACTAAAGTGTAATTAGGGCTAGGAAAATATATTGATGCATCGCAAATCGAGAAATGATTCTGCATATATTCAGAGATTTTCCGAATGCATCACGATTCTGAGCTTAGTGTTAACGGCAGATGTCACTGCATGCTTTAGAAACAGCCGTACTCTGCTTGTTTCCAAATCCTTACACACACTTGAACCTAAAATAATAATTCGTAGCATTTGAAAAGGTTGAAGCGAATTACAAGGACAAGTATTCTGACCCAAGGTAAAATTAAATGACTCTACACATGAGCATTTGAGTGTGCAAATAAAACCTAGATTAGATCACCATCTGCTGTTAAAATCTATGCTCAGAATTGATTCCAGAGAGAATTGCGATGCATTCTGAAGATCTCAGAATTGATCCACAAAAAAGCAAGCCCTAATTGTAATATATAATATTACGTAAAATAAAATTACTCATATTGTGATATAAGATTTTGGTCTTTTCTCCCACCCCTAATGTGCATCACAAAAGACCAAAACACTAAACAAAAATCCCCTACAAAAAAACAAACAAACAAAACAAAGAGGACAAGCAAATAAGACACCAAAACTATATCTGCTATACTGAATTAAATAAGTGTGGTAGATCATGGCTGATGGACACATCTACTTACCCATGGCCCGCAGGAATTCATCATACAGTTCAAAGGTCATCAGAGGATTAGGTAAATCACGTAACCACTGCTTGAAAACGCTGGCAATGACATTAATATTATAGTCGTCCAGATTCACGCCATTTACATCTGAGGGCAGAAAATAAGACATCAAGGACAAACTATAGATACAGATACAGTACTATATATATAGTAGATATATTTGGTTAGTAATATACTGTTGACAAAATATAAAAAAAGCATCCTTAAAACAATATACATTTACTTGTGAAACAATCTTACTACAGTTCTCTATGACCTGAGCTGATGTGTCCAATAGGAAAAAACATCTAAAATTTGCAGTGCTGGAAAGGCTCCAGAAACAGTTATTAAATAGTAAAGCATGAACCTCACTAAATTTAGTGTCTTGTATCATTAGGGCTTTTCATACTTTAAATAGTTAACCCTGGGTTATTCTAAACCCTGGGTAAACTAAATCCTGGGTTGCTTTTCTTCACATTTTACACTGTTCATACTTTACCCAGGTGAACATAAGATGACACTTTACACTGGACATTCCTAAACCTCGGGTTAACATTCTTATTTGCGTATTTGCAGTGTCAATGTAATTGTTTAGACCAGGGGTCCCCAAACTTTTTTCTGAGCGGGCCACAATTTTCTTTTCTTTAATGGGGGACCGGGTCGGTTTCTATAAGAAAATTCCATGGGCTGGACTGACTACTATTATTATTATTATTTTATTATGATTTTACCTGTATTTATTATACCTTTTAATGCTAGAATAGTTTATTATTTTTTTATGCACCAGACAGACAAATGATCATTTCTTTTCAAAAGATATACAGGTGTTTCTCAGTAAATTAGAATGTCATGGAAAAGTTCATTTATTTCAGTAATTCAACTCAAATTGTAAAACTTGTCTATTAAATACATTTAATGCACACAGAGTGAAGTAGTTTAAGTCTTTGGTTCTTTTAATTGTGATGATTTGGCTCACGTTTAACAAAAACCCACCAATTCGCTATCTCAACAAATTAGAATATGGTGACATGCCAATCAACTCAAAACAACTGCAAAGGTTTCCTGAGCCGTCAAAATGGTCTCTCAGTCTGGTTCACTAGGCTACACAATCATGGGGAAGACTGCTGATCTGACAGTTGTCCAGAAGACAATCATTGACACCCTTCACAAGGAGGGTAAGCCACAAACATTGATTGCCAAAGAAGCTGGCTGTTCACAGAGTGCTGTATCCAAGCATGTTAACAGAAAGTTGAGAGGAAGAAAAAAGTGTGGAACAAAAAGATGCACAACCAACCGAGAGAATCGCAGCCTTGAGAGGCTTGTCAAGCAAAATCGATTCAAGAATTTGTGAACTTCATAAGCAATGGACTGAGGCTGGGGTCAAGGAACGATCGCGATGACACATTATGGCAATGTACCATTCTGTTGGTGAATTTAACAAATAATTAGGCTATGTTAATAACTAACGGAAATTTTAGGTTGAAAGCCAACCTTTATTATCAAATACCGACATGATATAAGTAAAACATATTTAAAATTACATTTTCAAAATATATCTCTGGCATTGTTCAGAGGGCCGGTCCAAATGTGAGGGCGGGCCGCATTCGGCCCCCGGCCTTAGTTTGGGGACCCCTGGTTTAGACGAACACAGTACACAATCTGTTAAAATAAAGGATCTAGCATTGTGCATCCTTATATTACATATAGCAGACTATACTATCAAGTTTTTCCTGAATAAACTTTTCAATCTACAAAGTCAAGAATAGAACTGTCTTCTGTCCAATTCATGCCTTTTCCCTTTTTCATTTGACATTTTTCCATTTAAACAGTGAAACGACTGCTTATGCAATTTGCTGTGTTTCCATAACTGTCCAAAGCATGTGAACATGAGACACATGATTGGTTGGTTGCTAAGCGTCTACCCCAAGCATTTTATACTGTGTCATTTCTGACACTGTACAAGTTTGGCACCGTAATGTACGGTTAACACCGCAAAAGT
>NC_133363.1:12158099-12229864 GCF_049309525.1 Garra rufa | reverse complement strand
CATGCACAAATAAAGAGACACGTCACATGCGTGCAATACTGTACATTTCCAACCAAGCTAACCATGAATGGACTATGTGTGTCATCCCAAAGGCATCAGAAAAAGTTATACTCCAGGAATTTAATTAAGTCCGATCACTGGCAGAGGCTGAAGGTTGATCATACCATGGTACGGCCCACTTGGAACCCTTCGGGAATGAGATCCACCTGATGCAAGTACCGTCTGATAGCCTCCTTGCCGGCCTGGTTGGTACCCTCTGGTAACAGCACATGGAAGTGTTGAACAAAGTCCTGGAGGGCATAACACAGAGACATAACACAGTCAATCTTTTTTTTGGATTCCGTACACACGAAACAAGTCATTCACTTTTTGAAGTGTCCAGGAAGTGACATTTCTCATTAAGGCTTTAAAACTGGGGAGATTTCCAAACACTAACATCACTGTGAAGGCATTCCTTATTGAAGTCTCCATCAATGCAGTCTACTGGGGGTGGACAGTCTGGGAGGCAGATGCTGTTGTGTATGCAATTATTCCTGGCCACTTTTATTGCAGACTATAGAGAGCCTCTGTGAAGTTAGCTAACTACACCAGCTTCATATCTTACACGAATTAGTGGAGTCGAAAACACTCAAGTTTCATAAAAGGAGAGCTTAGAAGGTTAGTTCATCCAGAAATGAAAATTCTGTCATCTGTTGTTCCAAACCAGTAAGACCTTTGTTCATCTTTGGAACACAAATTAAGATATTTTTAATGAAATCCGAGAGCTTTCTGACCCTCCATAGACAGCAAGGGTCCTTCCACGTTCAAGGCCCAGAAAGGTACCAAGAACATCGACAAAATAGTCCATGTGATCAGTGGTTCATAATTTACTCACGCCTTTGTCATCAACATGTTCATGTCTTTCTTTCTTCATTCGTAAAGAAATTATGTTTATTGAGGCAAAGACTTCAGGATTTTTCTCAGAGTTTGAACTTCAAAAATCGAGTTTAAATGCAGCTTCAAAGGGCTCTAAACGATCCCAGCCAAGGAAGAAGGGTCTTATTTAGCAAAACGATTGGTTATTTTCTAAAGTTAGAGGAGAAAATGAGATTGGAACTGTCATGAACCGGAATACACAGAGTTCACGCAGAGCTAGACAAGACGAGCATTTGAGCTTAAAAAGTATATAAATTGTACATTTTTATTTGGAAATTAACCAATTGTAATACTAGACAAGACCCTTCTTCCTCAGCTGGGATCGTTTAGAGCCCTTTGAAGCTGTGCTAAAACTGTATTTTGGAAGTTCAAACTCGCGGGCGCAGGCACCATAAAAGTTCACTATATGGAGAACATTCCTGAAATGTTTTTTTTTATCACAAAACAATTTCTTCACGACTGAAGAAAGAAAGACATAAACAACTTGGATGACAAGGAGGTAAATAAATTATCAGTAAATTTTTGTTCTGGAAGTGAACTTCTCCTTTAGGAATCCATGTATTTTTGTATCCATTCCTTTTTTCTTTTTTCAACCACATATGAAGTAATGGACGCAAAAGTACACATACTCCTCAATTTCCACATTCAAATAAAGGCCGTTTTACACGGTACTTAACATAAGCAAAAGTAATAGTGAGGCTTGCCTTAGAAAACACTATTAATTATTGAAAAGAGAGCTGACTATTTGTTTGAGCTATAAGTCAATAGGGACTCACAGTGCAAAAACCAATCCTTTTGTATCATCTACATGCCTGGGCTGAATTCATAGAAAGCGGCCAAAACAACAGAATCATCCCCAGACAGACACACCCAGGAAAGGAAGTGAATAACTGGAAACACTGATCTCAGCTTTGGAAGATGATGATAGAATCAGAAATTGCACCAATCCATGAACATTATCAGTCAAAAGTTTTTGAACAGAAGTCTCTTCTGCTTACCAAGCCTGCATTTATTTGATCCAAAACACAGCAAAAGCAGTAATATTGTAAAATATTTTTACTATTTAAAATAACTGCTTTCTATTTGAATATATTTTAAAATGTAATTTATTCCTGTGATCAAAGCTACATTTTCAGCATCATTACTTCAGTCTTCAGTGTCACATGATCCTTCAGAAATCATTCTAATATGCTGATTTGCTGTTCAAGAAACATTTATATTATTATTATTATTATTATTATTATTATGAATATTTAAAACATTTATTTCAGGATTCTTTGATGAACAAAAAGATCAGGATCAGCATTTATCTGAAATTAAAAGTTTTTGTAACATTATACACTATACCGTTCAAAAGCTTACAGTACATATAATATAAGATCAAAAGTGATTATAAAGAGATTTATGATGTTACAAAAGATTTGTATTTCAGACAAATGCTGTTTTTCTGAACTCTCCATATTCATCAAAAAAAATCTACTCAGCTGTTTTCAACAAAAACAATAATACTACTAATAAATGTTTTTTGAGCAGCAAATCAGAATATTAGAATGATTTCTGAAGGATCATGTGACTTTAGTAATGATGCTAAAAATGTAACTTTGAAATCACAGGAATAAATTATATTTTAAAATATTTTTGAATGAAAAAAAGTTATTTTAAATGGTACAAATATTTCAACATTCAACATTTTACAGTTTTTCTCTCAAATAAATGAAGGCTTAGTGAGCAGAAGAGACTTCTTTAGAAAAACATTACGGTTCAAAAACTTTTCAGTGGTAGTGTACGCTATCATTCAATAGTTTGGGGTCAGTAGGACCAATACGTTTAAAAATCAACACTTTTTTAAGCAAGGATGCATTAAATTGATCAAAAGAGACAGTAAGGACATTTACAGAAACCTGAAAAATGTATCACTGTTTCCACAAAACCTATTTACTACACTATTGAGCACCAAATCAGCATATTGGAATAATTTCAAAAGCTCATGTCACACTGACAACTGGAGTAATGATGCTGAAAATTCAGTTTTGCATCACATGAATATATTACATTTTAAAATATATTAAAATAGAAAACAGTTTTTTAAATTGTAATATTATTTCACTAACCTACTCTTTTGACTGTATTTTTAATCAAGCATAAAGATGCTTCTTTCAAAAACATTTTTTGAACAAAACTTTATTGTGTGTGCATCCGTCTCACCTGAAAAGTGTACTTGGTACTGTAACCAGATTGTCGGATTCGCACGGTTTCCAGCATGCCTGTGTAACGAAGCTGTCTCAGCACCAGGGCATCATTAAAACGCAGAGGAAGCTAAAAAGAAGCAGGGATTTATGTCAATCAGTAAACACAGAAATGTATATAATCAGTACAGTATGAGTAAAATATATACAAAACATTCACATGGAGTCACACACCTTCTCTGCATTTGATCGTATGCACTTCACAAAGTACGGCTCCGACTGACCAAGCGTCTCCATCAGTTTGTTGAGAGAGGCCTTAAATGAAATAAAATAGCAGAAATAAATTAATAAATAAACAAGATTTCAAACCAAAAATTATTCAGACACCAGATAACTTTTTTTTATTACTAGTGGCTGCAGGACACTATAGTTTATTTATGTAAGTGAGGATAGCAAAATAAACTAAACTGTGACATATTATACCCAAAAATTCTTCATACAGTGGACTACCAGTAAAACTGATACAAATTTGACCAAAAATTAGATTTGACACTTTGACCTGACTTTCTATCAAAGTTATCTGACATTATCAAGATGAATTTGTTCTGACATATTTTTTTCCGTTTTCTAAACTATAGCGAATAAACTGATAATGTGAGAAGGTTGAAGGTGTCTGAATAAATTTTGGTTTGACTGTACATGGCAAACACAACCAGTATGTTGTCTGCATTATTCTAACTGGCTGAATAACACATTGAGCTACAGTGCTCATGAAGGCAGCACAAGTTTAAATATGGCTTGCAACATTTCTCTGGTTTCTTCTTAGTCATAATCTTACAAAACCTGTGTCAAGAACATTTCACACCAAAAGACAACTGAAAACGATATTCTGAATGAAAACAACAATGTCTACTTGAATTTTTCTATTTTAGAAAAATAATATTTTAAATATCAGTGTAATATGGCACACATATGCCATTCCAAAATGTACACTGGCGTTCAAAAGTTTGGGATAAGTAGGATTTTTTATGTTTTTTAAAAGACGTTTCTTCTGCTCATCAAGACTGCATTTTTTTGTTAAAAAATTTAAATTTTAAACAATGGGTTCCTTTTTTAATAAACTTTCAAATATCATATATTTCTGATATTAGATGTATTATTAATGTTGGAAACAGTTGTGCTGCTTTTTTATTTGAACCAGTGATATTTTTTTCAGGATTCTTTGATGAATAAAAAGTAAAAAATTCTAATATGCTGATTTATTATCGAAGTTGGAAATGGTTGTGCTGCTTAATATTTTTTGGAACCTGTGATAATTTTTTTCAAGATTCTTTAAAAAGTTAAAAAGAACAGCATTTATTCACAATATAAATATTTTCTAACAATATACACTACCGGTCAAAATTTGGGGTCAGTAAATAAATTTTCTTCTTCTTTTTTTTATATTTATTTATTTTATTTTTTATTTTTTTTAAGAAATTAATACTTTTATTCACCAAGCGTGTGTAAAATTGATTAAAAAAAAAAGTTAGAAAATATTTATATTTTGAATAAATGCTGTTCTTTTGAGCTTTTTATTCATCAAAGAATCCTGAAAAAATATCACAATTTCTAAATAAATACTTTGCAGGGCAACTGTTGCAATATACAATCCAATACAGATAATTCTAATAATAAATCAGTATATTAGAATGATTTCTGAAGGATCATGTGACACTTAAGACTAAAGTAACGGCTGATGAAAATTCAGCTTTGCATCACAGGAATAAATTACATTTTAAAGTATATTACAATAGAAACCATTATTTTATATTGTAATAACATTTCACAGTATTACAGTTTTTTTCTATATTTTTGATTAAATAAATGCAGCACTGATGAGCATAAGAGACTTTCTTTAAAAACATTACAACTCTTACTGACCCCAAACTTTTGACCGGTAGTGTAAGTCTTGACTTTTGTTCAACTTTTATATTAAAACATTCTTGCTAAATACAAGTTTTAATTTCTTTAAAAAAAAAAAATGTTTGAAAGGTGGTGTATATTGTTACAAAAATGTATATTCTGAATAAATGCTGTTCTTTTTAACTTTTTATTCATCAAAGAATATTAAGCACCATATCCATTTGCAACATTGATAATAAATCAGCATATTTCGAAGGACTTCTGAAGGATCACGTGACACTGAAAACTAAGAGTAATGATACTGAAAATGTAGCTTTGTATCATAGAAATAAATTACATTTTAAAGTATATAAAAACAAAAAAAACGTTTTTTAAAACTGCAATAATATTTCACAAAATGAATGTTTTTTTCTGTATTTTGCTATATTGATCAAATAAATACAGCCTTAATGAGAAGAAGAGACTTACTTAAAAAAAAAATATTGAATGGCAGTGTACATATAGCATCTCACATGCTACTGTTCAAGACTTTGGAACAACCTTTGTGTGTGTTTCCATGTCTGCATCACCCTATTCAGAGGGAATACAGCTATTTTGGTGGTCAGGAATTCACTCTCCCTTCCCAAAGTGAGAGCCGCACAGAACAGGATGTGGGAAGTGAGGTCATCCACACATTTGTGCAGGCCTGCTGCCAGATGCCCCAGAACTACAGAGCGAGTGAATGTTTACAGCTCTCTGTCTCAATCTGAGACACTAGAGAGAAATGTAATTCTTAGCCAGTAGAGTGAAATGTCAAACAATGCTGCATTTTTAATGAACAACTAAATGCACTTTTATGTTAAATGCAATTGACATTTTTTTTTTTTTTTACATGTATTCATTTAGCAGATCCTACTGTCAAAAGCAGATTTCGTCATATTAATACTGCATTAAAAATCTAGATTTTATGATTTTTTCCTCTTGCCCCAGACTTTCAGTTTTAAACTATGATAATTTAAATGTTTTCAACTATGCTTATATAAACAAAGACATTCCAATTTTTTTTTAAGTATGCACAAAGTGTGAAAATTATAATTCTATGCATTTAAAATACTATATAGAAAATGCTAACTAACTAAGCTAGTCATCAACCATTTTATTCTATAAATGTTTAAAAAGGGTCACCATAAAATGAATGCTGACTTGAGAAATTCTGCTTATATTTATGGTGGTTTAGAAATAAAATTGCAAAAAGTACAGTTCTTCCATGATTCATATATATCCACTGTTGAAGTCAACTTTTTTAATGTCTAATTTAATTGAATTTAGTGACCACAATTGAGGAAAAACTTGTAAATGTAAAACCCACAACAAAACTGACAACTGTAATACACAGTAATATTCAGAGGATCAGCTAATTTAATTGACTGTAATGCTCATGAGATCAAGCTCTGGTAGGTAAGACATCCTGTCCAGATAAAAACACCCATATGACAAATTACTGCATCACATGATCGCAAATGTTATGAATCACAGACTTGTTTTTTTTTTAGTAAAACCAAAACAAAAGAGTTTGGGAATGACAGAGCAAATAAAAGTATTATTGTATCAAAGACAGACATGATGTCATTAATTTGGGCTTTTACTGCGGCTAATCAAACAGAGTTATACAGGGTGGAATTACACCACACTTACACAACAGCGATGATTCAGAGTACTCTTAAGAAAGAGAGCGAAATCTGACCTGGAACTGGGCACTGATACTTGGGGGTTTCTTTTTCTTGTGGAGGTGCAGCAGGGACTTTGTGATGCGGTCATGTAACGTCAGGTTACTCAGGTACTTCAGAGACTTCACATCTAGCAAGTGCTGCAGTAGCAGACAGAAATAGATCCAGTCAGTCAGGCACAAGCTTAGAGAGATCAATTAAAGGGATATTTTGCACAAAAATCCAAATTTGTTTAGCGTTTACAGAACCTCGTGTCATTATAAAACCATATGGACTTTCATTGATCACAAAAGGAGAAGTCAATTTTGTTTATGGCAATCACAGCTATAAAAATAAATAAAAGTATCTTTAAAATGTAACATAACATAGCATTAAAAAAAGACAAATTACTTGTATGGTACAAAATTCCAAGTATTCTAAAACCATGTGAGGAAATAAAACTAAAAATGTTATAGATCATGACAGACTTGTTATTGTGTAAACTCTTTAAAAGGATGAAGAAAGTACGTTATGGGATTCGTACCTTAGGAAGACTGGGCTTCATTTTATAGTTTTTATTTCTCCTGAAAAAAGCATATATAATATTGGTTATGCTATTGCAGTAGCCTCTTGTATTTGATTACATTACAACACAAGTTAAGAGCTCTGTGTAGCACAGATGTAGAATCTCACATAAGGATGCCATGGGCTCGCTCCAGGAGTTTACTGCTGGTGGAATTGACGAAGATGCCGTCCTCTTCATTGTAGGATACAGCGGAGGACAGACGGTTTTGTCTCCCAGCACGGCCATTCCATCCCTCTCTGAAAGGGACAGCAAAAATATAACTATCAAACACATACAACTTTCTCACATCTCTAACTCAGAGTCTATTCCTCAAACTGCAAAGAAGACTTCTAATGTTTGACTTCAATCATTCTGGATACTCTAATGATTGAAAAGGCTTCAAATACATTTTCTTTGATCAGACGTGGTTTTGGTTCTTTGCATGTATGAAGCAGGATAACGTAACAGTGTGTAACCCCTAGTTTCAAGGAGTTTACCAGTCAATGTACATCTAGGTTTTCTGCAGGTAAGAAAGCAAGTAGCTTAATTTAGTTGTTCACAAGTCCCTTGTTAGTCCTGAACAGTTAAACTGCCTGCTGTTCTTTAGAAAAATCCTTCAGGTCCCACAAATTCTTTGGTTTTACAGCATTTTTGTGGGTTTGAACCCTTTCCAACAATGACTATGATTTTGAGATCCATCTTTTCACACTGAGGACAACTGAGGGATTCATATGCAACTATTACAGAAGGTTCAAACTTTCACTGATGCTTCAGAAGGAAAACAATGCATTAAGACTTATGGGTGAAAACTTTTGAACAGAACGAATGTGTGTAAATTTTTCTTATTTTGCCTAAATATCATATTTTTTTCATTTAGTACTACCCTTCAGAAGCTACAGGAGATACTTACATGTTTCCCAGAAGACAAAATAAGTTAAATTTACCCTGATCTTCGAATTCAAAAAGTTTTCACCCCCAGCTTTTAATGCATCGGGTTTCCTTCTGGAGGTCCAGTGAGCGTTTGAACTTACTGCAATAGTTGCATATGAGTCCCTCAGTTGTCCTCAGTGTGAAAAGACGGATCTCAAAATCATGCAGTCATTGTTGAAAAGGGTTCAAATACACAAAATGTTAAAAAAAAACAAAGAATTTATGGAACCTGAAAGATTTTTCTGAAGAACAGCAGGCAGTTTAACTGTTCATGACAAACAAGGGACTCATAAACAACTATTCCTGAACAAAAAAAAAAAACAGCTGTGGATCATTCAGGTAACAACACAGTATTTAGAATCAAGTGAAAGACAGAGATGATTTTTTTTAAAACATCCTTTTCTAGGACTGGAATATTCATTTGACTAAACCACTATTTAATTTTAATGTGTAAAACCCCCTGGGAAAAATCTGTCAAATTACCCCAAAATTAAAAAAGGTGAGGGGGCTGACAGGAATTTTATGGCAATATTCTGTGTGTACAGGAGGTCAGTGGAGCATGTGGTCGTGGACTGTGGAGAGCAATTACCCATCAGCTTACTGCCTGTCCTCCAAATGAGCGAATAACTCCACTCTTACATCACACAGGAAGCAGCTGCTCTTTCCTGGTGTTTAATGGTCACTTTGTAACCCAAAAAGTGTGTGGGGTTGCAAAACAGATTAGGGGGACTTTACAGTGCAACAAAAGAGCCGTTGTGAGCTCGGCTCTTGCCACTTGTTCTGGATATCAGGACTAATCGCAGTGCCATGCAGTCATTAACAAAGCATGAAGCCGGGAAAAGGCCATGGGTCGTCCTCCGGGTATCTGTGGAGTCACTGCTCTAACTCTACACCCACACGGAGAAATTAACAAGCTATTTTCTCCAGGAAAATATTATCAGAGTGCTAGTGGATTGAGGATATCCACCTCCACTGGAATTATTATTATGGGGGATATAAGCAGTACTGTACTGTAAAGTTTGTAAGTCACAGTGCTTATTATTCACCAAAATCTGAGGAAATTTAAATGTAAATACAAATTTTAGATAGATAAAAAAAAAAGACCCCGTTACAACTGCTAAATTTATTTGCAATGGTATTATAGATGTTTAAATGCCAAGGGATACAGTGAGAGATACAGGACATGACTTTGTTCATATGCGAGATATACTCCACAAGAGAAAATTTCAAAAGCTTCTTAATACTGTGTTCTGAATGATCCACAGCAGTTTTTTTGTTTCTTTTTAAAAATAGTTGTTCACAAGTCCCTTGTTAGTCCTCAACAGTTAAACTGCCTGCTGTTCTTTAGAAAAATCCTTCAGGTCCCACAATTTATTTGGTTTTACAGCATTTTTGTGTATTTGAACCATTTCCAACAATGACTGTATGATTTTAAGATCAATCTTTTCACACCGAGGACAACTGAGGGACTCGTTTGCAACTATTACAGAAGGTTCAAACACTCACTGATGCTTCAGAACGAAAACAATGCATTAAGAGCCGGGGGTGAAAACTTTTGATCAGAATGAAGATGTGTAAATTTTTCTTATTTTGCCTAAATATAATATATTTTTTCATTTAGTACTACCCTTCAGAGGCTAGAGAAAATACTCACGTTTCCCAGAAGACAAAACAGGTGTTCTTACCGTTGATTGAGTGTATTGCTTCCCTGCAGGTCAGATAGTGGAGTGCGAGGGTTCCTCCTGTTCACACCTGAAACAGAGCACAAAACCTGTACAACCAGACCGCCTCCAGAAACATGGGTAATATGGAAAATGAGTGAGTAGTGATGAGAGGACTGTGTAATGGTTCTCATGAGAATAACAGGATGTGATGTTGATTAATATACTGATGTTGATGAAATGAATAACCATTCAATTAGAGGTGAATTACTTGAAACATGCTTATGTGAATCAGTTACATATGACACACACACAGTTTCTGGGTTCATACATCCACATATAAAAGGATACCTGGAGACTTTCACTGTACCACAACTAAAGCTGGGTGATATATTGAAAACATACCATATATTGAATATATTTTTGTTGGCGATTAAATAAGTTTCCTTAGAAGAATAGTTCACTCAAAAATCTAATTTGCTTAATGTTTGCTCTCCCTCAGAACATCCAAGATATAGATGAGTTTGTTTCTTCTTTGAAACAGATTGTGAATTACTGACTCGCATTTTGACCAAAAGAGACAGTTTACAGTTGAAGCGCCCTAATGATGGATTTACTTCCTACAAACACGCAGATTTTCACTTCACAAGACATAGATTGATTACTTTTGGATTATTGGGATTAGGATATTAAGTAAAGATCATGTTCCATGAAGATACTTTGTAAATTTCCTACTGTAAATATATCAAAACTTATTTGATTAGTAATATGCATTGCTAAAAACTTCATTTGGACAACTTTAAAAGCAATTTCTTAATTTTTTGCAACCTCGGATTCTGTATCTCGGCCAAATATTCTTCTATCCTATAACATACACCAATAGAAAGCTTATTTATTCAGCTTTAAAATGATGTATAAATCTCAATTTCCAAAAATTGACCCTTATGACTGGTTTTGTGGTCCAGGGTCACATATGCACTCAGGATGTCAGGTTTTTTAAATGTATTTATATATTTTTAATTAATTTTCATAATTTCTTCTCAAGAGCATTATTCTTATAGTCATAAAATAATTTTGGAAAGCTGGTACGTCCTGTGAGTCACATGCTAAACTCCATCTAAAACCATTTTAAACTGCATAATTTAATTTTAATTTAATTAATTTGATTTAATTTAATATTTTACTTATTAATTTTATTCTAATGTATTTTATTTTATTTCAATTTATTTCATTTCATTTTAATTCATCAAATTAGGTTTCCTTAAAGAAATAGTTTACTGAAAAATAAAATTTGCTTAATATTTACACACCCTCAGGACAGGTTTTTTTTTTTTTCATAATTTCTCCTCAAGAGCATGTTATACTGTTATAGTCATAAAAATAGGACATACCAACTTTCTGAAATTATTTTATGTATTAGTAATAGTTATTAATGTAATAGTTTACTAAAAAATAAAATTTGCACTATATGCTATAGTCCTAAAATAATTTTGGAAAGTTGGTATGTCCTGTGAGTCGTGCTAAACTCAATCTAAAGCATTTTTAAACTGCATTATTTTATTTTATTTTATTTCAATGTAGTTTATTTCATTTTATTTTATTTTAAGTTGTTATAAGTGTATATCTACACTTATACAGGGGTCTATAAACATGTTATATGTCAATTACTAATTTTGAAGTATAAAATATATCACTATTTTGAGATATAGATACATTTTTTCAATTATATCACCCAGCCCTAACTACAACAAATGATTTATACTGGAATGTTCCCAACAGGAAGCAATCATAAACCTTTGTTTTTCTTGTGTTTTTGTGTGTATAGTCTATGGTCTGAGCTACCTCCATCAAGCAGACCTATAGTGAGCCCGCTGTCCTCGGAGGGCAAGAAAAACGAGTGCGTACTCTGAGCTGGAGAGGTCGTGCTGGGACGCGAGTGCTCAGGACAGGGGCTCCAGTGAGGGGACAGTGGTGGGCTGCCCGAGAAGCATGCATGCTGGACTGAACCCACAGAGAGGGCTGTTAGTGAAAGACAGGTGCCCAAACTGACATCATGCAGGAAAGCAAGACAGGTGCAAGACGGATGGACAGAGACATGAGGCCAAGTCTTGCCAGTTTCAGCTCTGAATCAAATCAATGATTCTGTTACATATGTGTATCTGCAGAAGTATGCATTTATATAGCCGTAACCGTCAAATTTTAATGGGGTCCTCATGTCTTGGCCCGGGGTGCATGGAGTGAGGAGATGAGATGAAGGAAAGGCAGCCTTACTGTATTTCTCCTCTTTGCACCTCTGCAGGATCTCTAAGCTTCTCTGATGCACAGGGTGATGCAGAAAACTAAAGCTATCCACACTTTTCACAACTGGAGCAGCAGCGTCATGCCCTTAGGAAGCCAAAAAACAAACAACACAAACAAGAAAGACAGACAGAAGAAAGAGAAAAGACAGATTAAATAGGGAGAAATGAGATGTGCTTGTCTACGCGAAGCTAAATTTTGACAGGTACACATGACATACTGTAGATTGAATATGAATGTGATTTTGGGTGTTCACACTTAAAATCAGATTTGGGCCACAGCGAAATGCAGTGAATGTCACCTATGTGAAAGAGCAACCCATAAGGCACTTACGGTTCAAACTAGATTTAAAGCATTACTATAAACCACTAATGTTCAAACTGTTGTAATGGAAGAAAGGCATATAGGTACTGAAAAGCTGAAGAGCAGGGCAATAGAAATCAAGCAAGAGAAGCTGGGCTAACACAGCATGGTTCGCTAGCCAGCATACACACAAACTAGCATATGTGTATGCTGTCATACAGAATATAATACTTCAGAATTTACAAAGCGAAGAGGTCTAGCTACTTTTTTTTCACACAATGGCAAAGATTGTTATGCAGCTAAGTGTGGCAAAACATACAGCCCACCCTGAAAAATGAATAACTATATTACATATGAGAAAATTCTGATATGCCAAAATACAAACTCTCAGGGACCCAGAGGGGTTTGTAATGCTTGACCAAAAAACTGTTAGGGTTAGGGTCACATAACACATAAAATTAAATTAAATTAAATCTGTTTTGATGATTAAAAAAATAAAACAAAACAAATAAAATTTGTTGTAATACAAAAAAAAAAAAAAAATTAAAAACATTTTGTGATGCCTAAAAAAAAAATACACAAAAATCTGTTGTGATGCCTAAAAAATTAAATTAAATTAAATTAAAATAAATTAGTTGTGATGCCTGAAAAACAATAATAATAAATAAAATTGGTTGTGATGCATAAACATATAAATAAATAAAATAAAATGTGGTGTGACGCCTAAAAATATTAAATAAAATAAACAAAATTTGTTGCGATTCCTAAAGAAATAAAATAAAATAAAATAAAATAAAATAAAATAAAATAAAATAAAATAAAATAAAATAAAATAAAATAAAATAAAATAAAATTAAATTAAATTAAATTAAATTAAATTAAATTTGTTGTGATGCCTAAAAAATATAATTAAATTACATTGGCTGTGATGCCTTAAAAAAAAAACATTGTTGTGATGCCTAAAAAAATAAAATAGAATAAATTAAATAAAATTTGTTCTGATGCCTAAAAATAAATGAAATCAATTCAAATTTGTTGTGATCCCCCCAAAAACCAAAAATTAATTAAAATAAATACAATTTGATATGATGCCTAAAATAAAATAAAATTAAACTAAGTGTTGTAATGCCTGAAAAAACTATAACAGTAATACAATTTGTTGTGATGCCTGAAAAAAATTGTAATAGTAGTACAATTTGTTGTGATGCTTAAAAAATAAAATAATAAAAATAAATATGGTTGTCATACCTAAAAAAATAAAATAAAACAGAATAAATAAAATAAGATTTGTTGTAATGCCTAAAAAATAAAATAAAAAATAACAAAAAATTAAATTCTGTTGAGATGCCAATAAAAGTATACACTACCGTCCAAAAGTTTGAGGTCAGTAAGATTTTTTAATTATACTACTTTTTTAGCAATGGCTCAACAAATTGATCAGAAGTTACAGCAAAGACAATATGTTGTTTTCTACTTCAAATAAATGTCTGTGACACGTTCTTGCCCACCAAATCAGTATCAAGTAACACAAAAGACTGGAGTAATGGCTGCTAATTAAATTTTAAAATATAGACAGTATATAGTTATTTTCAATTGTAATAATACTTTACAATATTACCATTTACCTCTATCTTTATATATAAAAAGAAATTCAATTTTAAAATCTTTCAAAAACATAAAAAACTGACTTCAAACTTTTGAACGGTAGTGTACCTTTTAACATCATTACCGTACTTAAAGAAAAAACAGCATGTTATAATATTTTACAGCATGATATTCTGTGTAACGTTTTAAATTTCAGCTTATGTTTAGTAAATATGGTTAAAACTAAATTGATCAATGTATGATTTGTAGCGAGGTACACAACAGAACCGCAAAAACAACATTTTTAGCTAATGGAATCATTTACTGATCCAAAAGGGGTCTTGGATTTGGCACAACAAGAAAAAAAAAAAGTTAAGGTTTAACGTTTTGAACTTTGTAGTCATATTTATATCCAATTACATTGAAACAGCATAACATGTATTGCCTAAAGAATCCGTCGTACAAACTACAAGCATGTGATCGGAAAAAATGTACAGGTAACCATTTAATTTGACTCACCACTGCGTTTCTCCACATGTCTCTTCCCAGCATCCCTGAAGGCTACCATGGCTCTGAAATAGGCCCTGAGTACAGCCCAGCGGAAAGTGGCCACTGGGTCAATACCGATCAGACCACCGATGAAGGCGCTCTTACTGCTCTTGAGGAGCGCAACGATGTCTGGCCGCATGTGGTCTGTATTCTTCTCTCTGAAGTCCTGCGACAGCGAATCAGACAGAAAGATAAACTACACCGTTACGTTCAACTCTATCAGACAACAATAGAGACTCATCTACTCAATAAAGCCAATGAAACATTAGGGAAGAGCGAAAGCGAGGCCTGCAGAGCTTCATTATGTAACGCATGAACAGAGGCTTTATATTGTAAATAAGGATCAGCTACTCATGACTGTCAAACTCTGCCAAACTTAAGCCAAGTGTATACCGTGTGATATTTTCTGTCTATTATGACTGTCGCTTGTCAAATTGAATGTTCTGAACTCAGAGACATCTTGGGTATAAGCCAATGCAGAAGCCAAAGCATGAACTGTCATTTAAGTCAGAATGCTTGATATACATTTTAGTCACTGTTGAGATCAAAGGTTTATATTCAAAATTTGCTAAATGTTCATTATTTGACCAAAATAACAGGTATCATACAAAATGCATGTTATTGTTTATTTAGTGCTGACTGAGATGTTTCACATAAAAGATGTGCACATATAGTCCACAAGAGAAAGTAATAGTTGAATTTATAAACATGACCCCGTTCAAAAGTTTATATCCCCTTGAGTCTTAAGACTGTGTTGTTACCTAAATGATCCACAGCTGTGTTTTTTGTTTAGTGATAGTTGTTCATGAGTCCCTTGTTCGTTCCTGAACAGTTAAACTGCCCGCTGTTCTTCAGAAAAATCCTTCAGGTTCCACAAATTCTTTGGTTTTCTAGAATTGTTGTGTATTTGAACCCTTTCCAACAATGACTGTATGATTTTGAGATCCATCTTTTCACACTGAGGACAACTGAGGGACTCATATGCAACTATTACAGAAGGTTCAAACGCTCACTGATGCTTCAGAAGGAAAAATTATGCATTATGAGCCGGAGGGTGAAAACTTTTGAACAGAATGTAGGTGTGTACATTTTTCTTTGTTTTGCCGAAATATCATATTTATTTTTTCATTTAGTACTGCCCTTCAGAGGCTACAGAAGATAGTTCCCAGAAGACAAAAGTTAAATTCTTCAATCTTCAAATTCCAAAAATTATCACCCCCGCTCTTAATGCATAATTTCTCCTTCTGAAGCATCAGTGAGCGTTTAAATCTTCTGTAACAGTTGCATATGACTCCCTCAGTTGTCCTCAGTGTGAAAAGATGAATCTCAAAATCATACAGTCATTGTTGGAAAGGGTTCAAATACACAAAAATGCTGAAAACCAAATAATTTGTGGGACCTGAAGGATTTAACTGCAAACAAGGAACTCATGAACAACTATCACTAAACAAAAAAAAACAGCTGTGGACCATTCAGGTAACAACACAGTATTAAGAATCAAGGGGATGTAAACTTTTGAACAGGGTACTTTTTATAAATTCAACTTCATTATTTTCTTTTGCGGATTATATGTAAACTTTTTTTTATATGAAATATCTTATTCAGGTCAGTACTAAATAAAAAAGATCCCTCTTATTTTGGTAAAATAATTCACATTTTGCAGATTCTGAAAGAGGGATGTTAAACTACCTTAACTGTAGGTCTTGAGTCATGATTGAAAAACATAAGTCTTTTTGGTATTGGTAGCAAAGAAGACTTTATTTTAAAAAAAGCTTTATCAGAAATGAGTATGAAGTTCTTGATCTTTGAATGCACTAAGGGCACACATTGCCAACCGTGATTTGTTAAAATAAACAGCCCAGAGGGCCAGTCGGCCAGCGTGGGATGCTGGGACTTCACACAGTTATTCATTACTGTCATGTTTACGGTGCCATGAGCGACAAACTGAAAGTTACTCATTATATACTATAAATACACAGTCATGTGACAAAGACATCACACCCTCTTTACATTTAGTGGTTGTAGAGGTCACAGCGCAAATAACAATCAACCATGTACAACCAGAGATAGAATGGTGACTGCACTTTTGCTAGAATGGTAACTGCAGTTTCGTCAAGTAGTTTTGTTGTATCAACATCTTTGTTGGTCTTAGTATTCGTACTAAGTGTTTGGCTTGTTTGGAGTGTTTTTTTTAGAATCTGGGGTGTTTTCTCTCTTACTTTGGTTTGTTGAGGCATATAGGACAAAGCAGTCACGCTCTGATCCACACCAAAAAAATCAGTCCAAGATTGCCTTAACCAGGTGGTCTAGGTCTGATTAAAAACAAACTCTGGAGCAGTTTGCTTGTAGTGAGAAAGAAATCTAACCTGACGGACCAACAAATCAAATCAATCTGTATCAAATTAATCAAATCTGTTACCAGAAAAAAAACATTAGTCTAATTCCATGAATAAAAATGGTTGAAAACAAATGAGCACTTTAAGCATCTTAAAAAAGGATATATACTGATTTTTAAAGTTTTTTTTAAATTAAAGAAGACTTAAAGAAGACACTAATTTGACTAAAAATACAGAAAAAAAAACAGTAATATTGTGAAATATTATTGCAATTTAAAATAGTGGTTTTCTATTTTAATATACTTTAAAATAGAATTTATTCCTTTGATTCAAAGCTGAATTTTCAGCATCAATACTCCAGTCTTCAGTGTCACATGATCCTTCAGAAAGCATTCTAACATGCTGATTTATTATCAATGTTGGAAACTTTTTTTAGGACTCTTTGATTAATAAAAAAAAATAAAAAATTACGGAAGCCACTGAATAAAAAATTAAAAAGGTAATTGCGGCTTTTTATCTCACAATTCTGTTTTTATTCTCACAATTGTGTCATATATATAGCATTTCTGACTTTCTTTTTCTCAGAACTGCGAGATATAAATGCTAAATTTCGATTTATAGTCAGAATTGTGGGATATAAACACAATTGCGAGAAATAAAGTAAGAATTAGGAGATATAAATTCACAATTCTGACTTTTTTTCTTAGAATTGTTAGTTTATAATCTGCATTTGCGTGTTAAAGTCCAGTTCTGAGGAGAAAAAAAAGACTGATATGTTCACAGAATTATATCTCACAAATCTGACTTAATAACTCACAATTGCGAGTTTATATCTCAGAATTCTGACTTTATTTCTCAGAATTCTGATAACTAGCAATCGTGAAAAAAAAAAGTCTGAATTGCGAGATAAGTCTTTTTTTGTATTTTTAATCAGTGGTGGAAATGGGCTTCCATAAAGAACAGCATTTCTTTAAAATCTAAATCTTTTGCAATAATATGCACCACTGTTTAAAGTTTTGGGTCTGATAATAATATATATTTTTATATAATTTATATTACTCATAAGTCTATTTTGATTGATGTTGCTATGAGCAGACCTGTTTATGTTTACCAGAACATAAAAAGGTGCACATTGTTTTATGCACATGTGACTTAACACATTTTGCGCAAACTTTGAAATCCAGCCTTATGAAAGCAAACCAAACCAAAGAAAAAATGTAACATTCAAACAATTTAGTCCCTGATTCAGAACGAAGTTGTCTACATGTCTGAAAACACCCTTAAAATCTCACTGGTTAGTATTTCTATTAAAATTACATTTGCTAATATTTCTATTAACCAATCATGTTGTTGTCTTTAAATGTGGCACTAAAAGCTGCTAAAAAGCTGTCTGTGTAGCTGCATAAAGCACTGACCTTCACTCCATATTTGACCTTCCCTGCGTAGTGTTTAATGATGAAGGCCGGCTCCATGACTGCAGGAAACTCAATATAGATGTTTCCCTCATGCTGCCGCTTGAACTTGTCCAGGAGGGTCTGATTGGTGGCCTGTGGAAAGCTGTAACACAGGAGGAAAAGAGTGCATTAGAACTGCAATCATAGAACATACTGTATCTCACTGCAAATGCTTCTCAGGTTTTATTTTATTTTATTATTCATTTATGTTTTGTTTTCAGTTTTTAGTTTTAATGGAGCAAACCATTTTATTTTTGAAAACTATTGCATTTATTTTTTTGGACTACTTTTTATAAATGAATGCTAAGCTGCCATTGCTGTTGCATCTCAATAGCACGCTGCTGTCCAACACAATATTCAAATTAGGTTATTTTAATATATTAATAATAATAAATTTCCCTTGGAAGATTACCGAGGTGTCCTAATGGGCCCGGCCCTTTGTTTCAGAACCAGAGAGTGAAAGTGGTCATCTAGGAAGCATAAAACTGAGTTTCTAGAGACAGTATATTATAAACCTGTGCTGTTCCTCTGGCCTTGAGAAGAATGAGAGCTGCTGCCAAAACTTCAGCAGAAAAGCAACACAGCCACAGGAAGACGAAGAATGAGACATTAGAGATTTGAGCTATGAAAAACACTGATGTGGAGACTCAGGTTTCCAGCTATTTTAGGCAGAGGGAACCTTATTCTTTTTTTAACAGAGAAAAGTTTTTTTTAGGTTACTACTGTAATCAGAAGTTTCATTTAGTATTTGTTTTATTTGATTTACACGTACTCAAACATAGCTCATATTTACAGCAGAGATTCCACATTGATTTAACTATCAATAAATGTTAGCATACTTGTACCAGCTTGGATTCATCCAGTACTCTCATTCCTTTATATGCATACAGTAAAAAAGGCAGACGTACTTGCATTCTTCATCCAGTAGGTGGAGCAGTGCTGTGGGCTTCTTGCTGATGAGGTTAATGCAACCGGTGTTATCGATGTAATCAATGTTATGCCAAGTAATGCCTTCTGATCTATACTCTTCCTACAAGGAAAACAAAACACATTCAACACTGATAATCAATACTCTTGTAGAATAAAACAAAGCAAAGATTCAGACAATTACAAGGTTCCTGATTGTTCAGGCTTTTAGTAATCGGTTTTATAATTCACAATGTTTCCAAATTTTTATGGCTGACAGAATTATGTGTAGTTTAAAAACAACAACATTTCAATCATCCTTTAACATTCCAGATTGTTTATCAGTACCAGAATATTTCATAGTAACATGAGATGTGTGCATAAGGGAAAAATGAACATCTCACATAACCTGTTATAACTATTCGGGTAATTTTTGGACAGTGGCCAGAACAACAAAACAACAGGCCTGCAAAGTGTTTTCATGCTCCTCTAGAGGAGACTTCCTTTTGCCGGCCTGAGGTTTTGTGGTCTTTGCGGTTTAATAATATGAAAGACATTCTTAACATTTTGTAGCTTTTTTCTCCTCAACTGCTTCCTTGGATTGCTGGGAAAATAAATGAAACAATAAAGGATATAATCCCAGCAGGGTTTCATACAATCAGTGGAATCTCTCTCCTGTTTGCCCATTAAAAGGCAAAAGTATAAAATCAGCAGAACAAAGCAGATGATCTACACTTATCATTTAACTTCCTGTGTAAGGAAGTGGAAGAAAAGAGGGGATTAGAATTACAAGAAACCTTTTCACTAGAGATTTTTCAAAATGATAATATGGTATATAATCCTTTTGTTCAAGGAAACAAAGTTTGATGCAGATTGATGACTTTTTTGTCAATGAGAGATAAAGGAAGATGTTTTAAACGTATGAATGTCTGTCCATAATGATAACAATAGCAAAACAGAAAACAAACTGCGCTGGGCGTTACATCTCAAAATCTAATATTTTCAGTTAAGGGTTTGTACCTTCATCTGAAGGAAGCACTCTGAGACTTCAGCAACCACATGCACTCTATTTGGCTGATAAGAGAAATACACTCGAATAGCCTCCAAATCAAATAAAATTCATTTACAGCGTCTCCATAAATAGCAGAATGAAAAAAGCCCATTAATGGACTAATGAAAGCGCGTGTGGTGTTGTGTCTGGCTCCAGCATGGCTGTATTTATGGGCATCAGATGACAAGTATGTAGGCGGGACTTTGTATGCCTGCCACACTTTCATATTCTAACAATACTACAACTGTAGCTTTAAATTACTGAGCTCAGTCAGGCAAACAGTCGTAACTAATGCAACCATTTTTTTCAGACAAACATTAACTAATGCTTATAATCTGTGAATCTGTATGTCAAAGCACACAACGTCCTACATTCCATGTTTTGTGTAGATAACCTGGGTATGGTCTATATTAAACATTCAGTGTTACCACACGACATACTTGGCAACACACTCAGGATGTGAACTCATTCCTGACATCTGAATCCAAGAGTTTCCAACTCTTAGAGCAATTAAAGCGTGGAACTTGGCAGACGCGGCAAAATTCCTGCACTTTTATCAAGGAACAAACAGCAAAACTGTTGTGGCAATACTCTCTAGACAGTCGAATGAATCCAATCAAAAACATTAATAAGAACATCAAAGTCCTTTTAACAAAATTACCCAGAATTCTCAATATGGGTTCAGCATGAGCTTAGACTGAGCTAGTCATAACCATCCCATTCATCTCAATGGAGGTTGCTTGGCTGGAGCAGGACCTCTCAGAAAGGCACGATTTAAATACTGCCATCTTTGCTCATGGGTGCTCAGTTTCTCATTTTTGAGCTGTAAATGCCACATGTCTAATCACAGAGTTGTTCAAATACTACATCATGACAACACTAATTGTGGGGTGGTACCAAAAAAATAACACCATCTTCTAGGCCTGCCCTCAACTAAAGATTTTTCTGGTCGACTAGTAGTCGTTCATTTTAAGCATTAGTCGATTATTAGTCGCATGTTTATTAATAAACCGTATAAATCATAATAATGAGACTGTAATTGCCTACAACCCGAATACGGTATTCGGAAAGGCACAAGTAGCGTGTTTTTTACAAATACTTATTTCGAACAAATACTTTAAAAAATATTTGTATTCGGGAACAAGAAAAACTTTATATCAAAAAGCTGTGTTTCCTCATGAGACCGCAGTGCATGCCTGCATGAGTGAGTGAGTGACATTCAGGAGTCAGGGGGTGGGGGGTAAAAGGGGCGACTGACACAGGCTGCTCCACACAGCAACAGAGAAGACTCGGCTGAGCGAAAAAGGACTTCACTGCATCACTATTTTTGTTGAATAGATTTTTGTACCTTAACTGGGTTCCGAAGGCAGTTTATAACTTTTGGGGAGCGGAGTTTGATCTGGAGATTATTCCATTAGGGGCCGTTCACATGTAGCGTCTTTTGCACGCTCAAGTTCGTTATTTCAAATATAGACGTGCGGTATGTGCGCTCATAATGGAAGCGACGCAGTCACGACGCGCTCGTTTTTTCCAGGCGCCGAATCGAGATAAAAACAACTTTCAGTATGCTGCGAGCGCACCGCGGGTCATGTGACAAAACCCAACAAATCAGCTTCTTCCTTTCACGAAAAACATTAAAAGCTTAGCCAAGATGGAGAAACAGCCGATCATAGCCGTTACAGGGATAACAGTTTTTAGTAGCAGAGCTACTGCAAGCGAGTTTTGGAAATCCATTTATCCTTTGCTGAAACTTCCTTGTCTTCATGGAGAGTGCAGGTCATGGTTGCTTAGCAACGGCAGACACCACGAGAGCGCAAGCTGCAGAGCGCTTTGGAAAGAAGGAGAAAGTGGCGCGCCTGGCGTTTTCCACGCGTTTTTAGGCGCGACGTGAACGGCCGCTTATATGGTACGTTTAAGTTACTCTGTCTTTTGCAGACAGCAAGATGTAGGCTATAGGCTAGTTAACCTTAGCATAGCTTCCCATTACTCATTATTTTTATGCCTATTTTGAATTTTTTCCTCGAATACAAATACTTCCCCCCCCTCAACAAATACAAATACAGATACAAATACCGGCTGCTTTGCACACCCCTACTACATAGCCTAATATGTGCTTGAACGTACAAAAAAAGCTTGCCACAGTGTACCGGCAGATAAAAACCAAGGAGATTGCATTTAAGTTTTAACGATTTATTGTTAAACTAGTGCTTTCTTTGTTTTCGGCTTGAGAGATAAAGTCGGCAACACTGAATATTTGTTTTCTATTTGAACTGGTTTATTTAAAAGTTTATAAATATCACTCTCTACAGATATACTTTCATGTCTGTAAGGCAAGTATACACCGATTTTCGAAGCTCGCCTTATTTTATTAGATCTCCTTATTCGTTTTCCTTGCCTTTCTGAGTACAGACACCAACCCATCCTTGCACTTAACATCCCCTGCAGAACCTGGAACATAACATTTATTTCTGTGATCTGCCATTTTTGCTATTGTCCTAGCTTTGTTTTTTCACAATAGCCTACCTGCAGAACTTCTGATGATTCGGCTATGCAAATGTTGGGGGCAAAACTATTAATGATCGCGACTATTATGTTGATCTATTATGTTGGAATTGGCCTCTTTTTCAGTGGTCTTTTGCAAACACTAGATTTATATAAGAAGGAGGAAATTGTGTTTAAGACTCACGGTCTGTCATGTCCATGTAAAGAACTGTTATTATTCAACTATGCCAAGGTAAAAACAGTTTTCCATTCTATGGCACCTTTAATTATTTTACAAAAGCACAAAGTTTCGTTGTTATTTTAAGTGCACACATATAAACAGAGTCTTTAAAGTTTCAGAAGATGTATTACTGTAATCTGTATGTCCAAAAATGATGGAGTATTTTAAGAGCAAGTGACCGCACCAGCGCCTCCATCTGTCATGCATGAGTGTACTACTTTTCAGCTTCCACACTCCACACAGACACTTGAATGTCTAGGTTAACATTAGATTGAGCTACCATGCAAAGTTGCTACTACATATATCTTTCAGATGAAAAGCCATATTTGAGGTTGATGACGTGTGTGCGTTTGTATGTCGTGCCCGATGTATGTATTACCACACAGACCAGCCGTTAACGATCTGTCTGTCACGGACTGCATGACTTTGCCACTTCCTGTGGATTTATTTTCTCTATGACTAAGCTACTAATACATTTTTGGTCAACCAAGCCTCTTCTCGTCGACTAGGGGGTAGCCTTACTATCTTCAAGCATGGGTAAGACCAGCGAGCAGGAAGCTACCTTGAAACTCCTAAAACAAGTATATTATAGAGTAAAGCAGATAAGCAAATTTGACTTTGCTCATAGTTTTGACTGATATCATTTGTCAACATAAGCAAAAAAGAAGTGTTAAACCCACAAGTGATAGACTATTATTTGCACATCTGCATAAAGCAACACTTCCTGTGACACTGTGTGATTTTGTGTGGATAAATGTACCTTGTGCAAGCAAATCTGTCAAAGCGAGTTTATCAAATCTGGACACTGGCCTGACTAGAAACTTAAACTAACAAACCCTCTTTGAGCAAACATATACTTTGAGGTGCGTCACAAAGGCACGGCTTTGACAGGCTGTCATTACTGTGATTGCTTGCCTCTTTAGTCATCCTAAGAGAATGGCCTCATTGAGAAAACACACTATTACAGAGACGCAATTCTTTGTCTGAGGTTGGAGTAAAGCAAGCCTTTCTATTGTCTCATTATCAAACGGTTTATTTTGTGCGAAACAGCTACTAATAATGACAGTCTACCTCACATGATCACACAGCCTAAGGCATTCATGAACCTAACCCATTACAGACTTCTGTAATGATTACATTATTATTATTTAATGAAAGTTTATTACTGTTCAGAGAAAGAGAATCTAAATTTCCACATTTACTTAAAGGGACAGTTCACTCAAAAATTGTAAATTACTCTAGGATGTGCTTGACCTCTAGCCATCCTAGGTCTATATGACTTTCTTCTTTCAGATTAATCCAGTTTGAATTATATTAAAATGTCCTAGCTCTTCCAAGTTTTATAATGGCAGTGCATGCCTGTTTTTGAAATCCAATAACTTGTATCCATCCATCGCAAAAGGTACTCCACGTAGCTCTGGGGGGTTGATAAATGCCTTCTGAAGCTAAAATAGCCAAATTTAAAACTTTATAAACCATTATCTCTACATTAAAAAAATGCTGGGCTGTTTTTTTTTTTAACCCAAAGGCTGGGTTCAGCTTGTTGGGTCATTTCATTGGGCTATTTTTAATATTTCTTTACCCAGATGCTGGGTAGTTTTTCTGTATCTAAGCTGCTGGGTCATTTTTATTGGGTTATTAAATATTTTTCTTTTTTGTTTTTACCTAACCTAACCTAACCTAAAACAACCCAGCTGTTAAGTTTCAGTCAGAGCACGGGTTTTTTGCTTCTCTAACAGTGCAGGAGAGATCATTCAGCGCCGCCAATTCAGTGCACTTCTTCAGCAAAATAAATGTCTGTATACACTTTATTTCATTTATAACATCCTAACTGTAATGCAAATAATATTATTTTACACAACGCAATATACAAGGACGAGATGTCAGTCAGCTGCATCAGCAGTGGTCGTTTCGCATGATGGAAAAGCCTTTTGCCTTACATAAATTGATTTTATTTGTTATAATACTGAATTAAATTAATTTGATGTTAAAATATGTTCTCTAATCTTAGTACTTTCTTGTGGACTGACTCCAGGTTGTGGAGTCAGTCACAACATCTTTCAACTATGAGTGAAATGCGAGGCAGCAGTCGGAGGTTCAAGTTTCTTTGGCGAACAGCAGCCTATCTTTGGCCTGCGATTTCACCAACAAAAATGCATTAATTCACCTCAGAAGGCCTTTATTAACCCCCTGGAGCTATGTGAAGTACTTTTTATGATGGATGGATGCACTTAATTGGACTTCAAAATCTCAACAGCCATTCACTGCCATTATAAAGCTTGGAAGAGCTTTATATTATATTTTTTAATATAACTCAGATTGTATTAGTTTGAAAGAAGAAAGTCACATAAATCTAGCTTGAAGCTTGAGAAAATCAAAGAGTTGACTGGGTGAACTATTCCTTTAAGAAAAGATGAGCAGTGTTTGCATGTGTAAAGATTACCACAATGCTAGGATGCATTTTCTCAGGCTGTTGCAAGGGGGTTTCTGTTATATTCTGGTTCCTAGACTTACTAACGCAAGACTAAAGCAAGCTCAAGTAATGAAAACCATGTGTGCCGATTCTTTTCATTAATCTCCATAAGTAGACTATATACCCTGGGCTGTATCGATGATAAATTCACGTACTTCAAGGGCACTTGAAAGCACTCAAACAGAAAGGTTGCAAACCTTTGATTCTGACGAAAACATTTAGTCAAGCAATATGTGGGTACTTATTTTATTCTGTGTGCAGTCAAAACAACTTCAGTCATAATTGCTGGCAATAAATTTATTATTAGGCTATAATCTTGAGCTGTGTGTGCGGAGAGAAGCCGATGGTTATCTCTGGGTCTAGCTTTTAAATAATAAGAACAAAAAAAAAAACATTACCTGTTCCAGCTTAAAAATGTGCTGGTTGAAATAGTGCTGAAGTCTCTCGTTGGCAAAGTTGATGCAGAATTGTTCAAAGCTGTTGTTCTCGTAGTCTTCAAAGCCAAAGATATCGAGAACCCCAATGGACAGGATCTGAAAAGAGAAGATTAGAAGAAAATTAAAAACAGAAAAAATGCTCGTTTTAAATGCTAGGAGATTTAAAGTTCTTGTGTAATAGTGGCAGTAACAAACTGCAAGGGGACAATAGCGTTTAAATGTCTGCACTTTTAAAATAAACATGTTACTGTATCAACCAGGTTGCTAGCAATAAAAAATGCCTGTTTTTTAATGAAACAATGCAAATACAGTTTCATAGCTAGTAAAAACTCCCTAAATGCGTCGTGCAACTAGCTGATTTTCATGTCTTCAGTCAATTCATCAACTGCAAAAAGCTGTGTGCAAATCTTTACACTTTTTGTGTATTAATGTTTAGAAGGTGAACCAGGTCAACAAGAGCTTTTTTTCAGCCTTATATAAAAAATATGACATTTGTTTGGTACTGGGCCTAATTTTTTGACTGTGTTTGTGTAGACTGTGTTTGTGTAGCCAGAAGTGTGTTCATGCACTTGCATAGACTTTATTCCAGCCTTGACTCTAACATAACATTCGTCAGAAATCTTCTAGTGAAATTTTACATAACAGCAGGGGCCCAGTCAGTGTGGCTGAATATATCCCATTACATAATGTCTCCATCCATAATTTAGAGATTAAAGCAGTGAGAGCCTCAGAAAAACAGGGTGCGTCTCCGTCAGATGGACTCGTGTTCCTGCTGGGTAATGTAATTGCTGTCAGGTGACTCACTAGGGCTCCACTGTCATCTGTAAAGCAAACGCCCCTGCTAGCATCCAGCATTTATTTTTCCTATTATTTGGTACAGAAATGATTTTACCTTGGCTGACTCTTCCAAGTCTCTTTGGTTGAGCAGGGCGTGATTGATCCGAAACACGATCCAGTCAAAAAGGGCACTGTAGAGGGACTTAGCCATGGAGTCCCGTACCGTCCCAGCCTGCAAGAGTGAAAACCATCAATTGGATTTAATTATCATTACAGAGACATTTTAACCAACTTATTTTATGTGAAAACTGAATAAATCAGCTTTCCATTGATGTATGGTTTGTTTTTGGCAGAGATAGATCTATTTGAAAATCTGGAATCTAGGGGGGGTAAAAAAAAAAAAATCAAAATATTGAGAAAATCGCCTTTAAAGTTGTTCAAAAGAAGTTCTTAGCGACGCATATTACTTTTTAAAAATAAAGTTTTGATACATTTACGGTAGGAAATTTACAAAATATCTTCGTGGACCATGATCTTAATATCCTAAAGTTTTTTGGCATAAAAGAAAAATCGATCATTTTGACCCATACAATGTATTGTTAGCTATTGCTACAAATATACCCGTGCGACTTATGACAGGTTTTGTGGTCTAGGGTCACAAATATGTTCACTGAGACCAAACAAATACTTCACTACAATCCAACTTAAGCACTTATTTTAATTCTTCAATTAAATATTTGAGTTGTAATTTGGCTACTACTGTACTATTCTAGGCAGATAAACTTGTGGTTAGGCATTATTTGTTTATGGTAACATGTCTGCATGCTGTCTTAGCAAACAAATAATGACATTTATTTAGATTCAGGTTTATTTTTGTTGTGCTTAGCATTTTGTTACATCCCGCTTGAGCAGAACATGCTGTAATGCAAAGACATATTGGTTAACCATCCTAAAACTCAGTTCACCAGAGTTGAGTACGCTATTGTAGGTATAGCTTTGATCTTGACTTCAGCTGAACCAGAAAGAAAATATTTTTTCAAGGGCCAACCACAGTGATTAGAAGTGTTGATTTAGAGGACTATTGGATGAGCTGGAAGAGGAATCTGAGCTGGTTTTCATTAAGCACTATGGCAGCATCTCTAATACACAATCACAAACAATCAGAGATATGACAGTGCGCCATATGTGATCCTCCTACATGAAAGTGTTGTGTGTTCTGGGTCAACGTCACATGGAAAATCCCTGGGAGACCTGTTTTGGATTCAAATCAGCACTACTCAAAATGCAACCAACATTCATGACCAATAACTGCTACAATCAAACTTCTGCTCCTGTCTTACTACTGTGGTTATCCATTTTTAGAATAGGATATGTTGTGATTTCGTGGGACACTTCAAAGTCTATTTTGACTCTTCAGACTCTGTTAATGGGGATTGAAGCACGTAGCGCTGAAACCCTAATGTAATTGTTAGAAACTGATTGGGCAATCTAAACCGTACTTACACTGTCTACAACGTCACCAAGGCTCGGCCCAAACGGCCAGACGGGGGTGCTACAGTGATCAAAAGTACGAAATCACTCATAACTCGGAAAATGTTCATCGCAGGCTCAAGTGTTGTATGTCTTTGGCTCATGCCAAGGATTCGGTCATCACCCTTTGGGTATTTTGGATAAAACATACTTTTGCAAACTAGTCCTAGGTTTTTCGCCCTATCGGAACCAAACTTGTGCAGGAAGATTCTCTGGAGAGCGAACATTAATAGTTATAAAAAAGTTGAACGTATGACTCTCTGTTGCAAAGGGACGGCAAAGCTTTACTTAATCTGCTTTACTTAAACTTTTGAACGGAATGAGATATAAGGACATTTGCATATCTCAAAAAACAAGGCTGCCACTGTCCAATTAAATTTGAGCACCTATTAAACAAGGTTAACAGAGATCAATTGTAAAAAAAACTTGGTGGGCCTGTTTGACTCATGGTCCTAAAGGTCTGTGGAAAAAATTTAAAGAATATCAGCCCCTGGGGGGCACATTTTTCAAGGGCACAAACTACACACAATATTCATCATTCTTTATACTTTGCCTGTAGAACCACTGCTGACAATCAAATAGTTTGTTAAATGACTGAGAAGAGGTCAAAAAAACTACTTTTGCGAGCTAGTCCTAAGTTTTTTACACTGCAGTACAATTCTCTGGTAGCCTGGAAAAATCCAGACCCTAATCTATTAAGATTATGGGTCTGGGATCGAGCAATGAAAACTGCCTAACTCGAGGGGCGGCACCGAGCATGCATTTGAAACTCTAACTGCACGCAATTGGATAACGCCACGACCAATCACAACAATACATGCTTAGCTACCAGCAGAGCTATATGATGTTTCATTAACAAAGTTCGGAAGAAGCGCGTCAGATGCTTAGCGTAAACATCACAAGTCAATCAGCGCCATAGGTTTAAATACAGCTGACTCATCTCAATTCACTCGATGGTTTATCAGTAAACCTCCACCACCCCATCTCATCACTCCGAGTTCTCGCTACTCCTATTGGGGGTAACGTACTCTGGGTTCGGGCCACTCCCGAGCTCGGAGCCCTTCACCGGACATGAACTGATGAACTGATAGATTAAACTTTTGCCGTATCCAATCGGCAAAACAGCAAAAACGTCCTTCTTGCAAAGGAACGATTCGAGTTTTCGGTTTTCTGTTCCTCCTTTTATATGGAAAGCCAAGTCTAACTCGTTCATTGTAGCAGCCAAAGCCGTTTCAAACAACTTGTTGTTCATCTGTAGCGACAGCGATCTTTCAAAGTTTAGTATATGATTTGGACGTCTCAGTGCTGTCATCATCAGCTTAGCTCGCCTCTGGCCCGCCTACATCAGATACACCGATTTGATTGGTTCCCACTATTGCTTACGTATTGCAGTAACCTGCATCATTGCTCGATGCCAGAGTGTCTTGCAGAGACAATTCAAATTGTGCTCTCGCGAGACCTCTGGATTTCCAGGGTAATTCTCTGGGCTTTCTAGGCCATAATTAGCAAAAGAAAAAAAAAATGTTAAAATTAGCTCTTTGGGAAGCTATAACAGAGTCCTTTAGAAAAGGGGCCTGTCCAAATATACCCAAAAGCCTATAAATCCTAATCAAAAACTCAAAACTTCACAAAACCTGTTGAGCACATGCAACAGATGATTCTAAACAGGCATGCAAAGTTTAAGAGAGATTGGAACGTTATATAAATGTTTTTAAAAAATCATATTTCTAATGCAGATTACCTGTATTTGCTAAAAATGCTTTTTTAAATCACTGATTTAGGTGGTTACAGGCTTGCTAAATAATATGTAATGTCTTTTTTCATGTGCGCTGAAATGCTTTAAAGCACTTGGACCCCGGTAATCACTGCTTACAGCTATATTTCCACAATTGTCTTTGTATTAGGGGAGTGGATATGTATTGTCTATGATAATAGTTGGCCACAAAGTGAGAGCTGGCCACCAAAAAAAAAAATAAATAAATAAACATTTTGAGAGTGAACAGTTGATGAATCCAATTAGAATGTAGTTAAAATGCCTCTTGCATTTGTCTTATGTTTACATCATATGATATTTTAAACAATATCACACACGCAATTGTGCTGCTTTTCCCTGAATATTCTTTTAATGACCCGTTCATCAAAGAAAGTCACTAGCTTCATTCTGGAATGAAATCAGCCATTTGAAAAAAAAAAATTATGAATTAATGACTCCATTATTCACTCATTAAGACTAGACTTTAGAATTAAATGTGATAATTTGGCACAAAAGATGCATATATTTTATATGGTAAAAAAAAAAAATACTTATATACAGTATAAATGCCACTATGAATCAATAATATTCACAATGTAGGTTAATTTAATATCGCCAGCAAATAGCACATATCTCCAGAATGTATAATACATCGACCAGCTTTAGTTGGAAGGGAAGAAAATTTTTATTTGTGGTTATATGAATGACTTAACTCTATATCTACAAGGATTTTAGTGTTTAAATCTGTAAGCATATGAAGTTGAAGGATTTTATTAAGTCAACGCAAATGGTGACTCTGATTTTAATAAAAGATTTTAATAAAAGAGTTTGCCAGTCCATTATTTAAAGATGACAGGAGAATAGAGTCCTAATGCTGGATAAAAGCTCTGAAAATCCAATAGCTGGTTCTAATTATCATGATGGAGCATGAAAAAAATCCTTGAGAAACATATTACTGCACTGCGAGCTTCACTTTAGTGAAGGGACGAATAAAGAAAATTAGAAATGTTAAAAATTAAAACCGAAGGAACTCTTTAGGAAGGACCCAAAACAGACCGCAAAAGGACTTTATATTTAGACATTGACTACATTTACATGAACCTCTTTCCATCTGGTTTATTCTGAAAAAGACATTAACATGCACCACAGCTGTGCTCCTATTTATAATACCACATTTAAGTCATTTTAAATGATTCATTTTTGTGTCCTTAACAATAACACACAACTTGATGAACTGCTAAATTTAGGTCATGACGCCTCTTGTAAAGTTAGTCCAATGTAAGTAAACTTTTCAGTCTGCCTGACTTTTAACAACCTTTTGTCTAATTATCCTAAATGACTTCATTCTGGTTATGCCAATCAAGTTAATGCATTTAAATTAAATTAAAAGACATTTTTTTGCTTACCTCAGCCAGTTTGTATGGAACTATCAGCTTCTCGCCCACTGTCACTGTTTTTCGTGTTGTCAGGGCCTCAAAGAGCATTTCCTCCTTGACCTATTACGATACAAGACAGATGTTTTGACTATTAACACTCATACAATCTGAATTCATTTGCACTAAAATCGCAAAATGTCTAGTTTCTTTAGCAATAAGACATTTGGATCGCACTACAGCTTTGCAGCCAGTGTTTAGTATCATAGATGGACAAGGAGCTAAACATTACTAGCACTAAGCAGTACTAATGGCCGTGAGAAAGATTTCTTTTCAATTGTTGACTTTGGGGCCTGCAATGTTGAATTGTCCTTTAAACATCCGGTAGTACTCAGAAAACTGGCTTTTTGGGTTGCAGAGAGAAACTGCAAAGTAACAAGTCAGTCATATTCATCACATCTATATTCTACCAATATTTTGGTGCATTCTAATAACAATATAGTAAATAAAAACAATACCGCTATAACAATATAAAGAAATAAACCACAGTATATTGCCTCAGCACTTTGTATATCAACACAACTGTTTTAAATCAGTGTGGACATTCAAAAGACCTCAACACTTGTTCATTAACACATTAAAGGAGCGAAATGAACCTAGCAGTGAACTGTGAAAAATATGTGTCTGGTTTATGCACACTGGGTAAGATGTCTACATCTAATGTACTAATTATATAAACTCGTTGGCCCTGATGTTGAGTCATTCAGCTATATAATTGTGAACAGATGTGTAAGGGCTCATCAAAGCTCTGGACTGGCCTCATCTGCATATACTACACTGTTTTCAAGACGCAAGCAAGCCTACACACTTCACACACACACATTCACTGTGTAAAAACACTTGAGTGTTCATTCTCTCTTTTCTTCAGAGAGATTCATGAAGGTGTGTGTCTAAAGATAAAGGCCAGGTTTGCTTTGATCATGCTATTAGGCCACAAGAGGTCCTGGTATAGAGAGGTATGTACATACATTATGTATGTGTTGAGTTCAAAGGCTCTGGGCAATCACATCCTATTTCCTGCAGGCCCACAGTACAGGGCTCCATGGCCTTCATTCAGGAACTCAATCTACTTCCTTGAGTAGGCCAGTTTGCTGACCAAATCCTGTGCAAAAGTAACCCAGCCCTCTTCTTTTTTCAAGAAATTTGTTCAAGTATGTTGAAATGTGTGTACGGAGAATGTGGCAAATCTGAACATATATTATAAATATTTAAGCGCTTGAAATGCTATTTTCTACATCTTCATTATTCAGTGAAAATTATCTGCCTTTGCAGTCTCTTGCAAAAAGCAGTTTGTCTGAATTAACAGTATTCATAAAACAGGAGATGGAAAGCACCTAGATGACCTACTACTTAGCCTAGATTCCAAAGAGCGCATTTGATGGACACTTTATTATACTTTATTATATTAGGAGCTGTGAATGGCTGTAAATCAGCACACCTGATAATGGCCACATGGTGGATCTGAGCCTATCCTAAAGATTTCATTCTACAGAACTGGTTCTACATAGAACCAGAAGCATATTTTTCCACAAATAAAACTGTATAATATCCAAGGTTCACATTTCTAGTAATTGTGCAGTTAATACTTATATTGTATTTTCAGGAAGTTTTGGAATATTTGTCTCTCCCCAAATTTGTCACGAAACGAAATACAGAAATTTAATAAGAAGGGTTATATTGATCTAATAAGAGTGCATACATCTTTCTTTGTAAATATATATATTTTTTCTATTTGATCAAACAGTTTTTAGAGGTAAATCAATAACAATTACTATTTTAACAATATTTCAAGTATGATTTATGAGATTTGTTGCGTTTTTAAACCGATTTTTCTACGTAAAAGGCAAAAAGTTGATCATACTGAATTCAAACTTAAGGATTCATATACTTTTTTTAAGTATACTTTAAGTATTCTGAATAGTTGTACACATATAAAAACTAAATGTTATAGAATAACTCCTAAAAAGGTGTTAAATTATAGAAAAATGTGTTCGATAGTGAGATTCTTTAAAGTTACACACAGATTTTTCATACTTTTGAACACATATATCTCAAAATATTGGGCCTATCTACTCACCATGTAGCTATGAGAGAGAGAGTGACACAAATATTTCCTGATCATAAATGTAGGTGTGTAGTTAAAATCAAAGTCTCAGCCAATGGACTAAAACATATACCCCGGTTTCATAGACAAGACTTAAGCCTAGTCGTAGACTAAAATGTAAGTCTGAGCTGTTTCAACTGAAAGAAACTTGACTGACTGATCTTAAAATATATCAGTGCCTTTGTTTTGTCTCAAGGTGCACACCAGTAATGTTTTTTCCTAAGGCATGTTTATAAAAATTACTTAAAAGTCTTAATTGAACTATGGCCTAATCCTGGCTTAAGCTAAACTAGAGCTAGAGTTTCGGTAGTTTTCGGTAGTGACATGAAAATGTGGGCCGCATTTTTTTACACAATTTACAAAAAAATTATAATAATAATAATAATTGTTTAAAAGTCAAAAAGATATTTTTAAAAACAGCAATGGAATAAAATGCAAAAAATTATTTCAGTATCATTTTCATAAGTTGAAGTTTAGGGGTTAGGGTTCGGGACAGCCACCTCCCAATAGCAAGTACCCACTAAATAATGATTTCATATATACATTAAGCTTACTGATATTTGAAATATTATTGCGGGTTTTAATAGATAATAAAAGGATCTTAGTAAACATCTAAGATTTGAATACTTAAATGCTTTTTTAAATGTGTTTTTGGTTGTGGGACAGCAGTTTGCACCAATTCTGTAGAATGGCCCATATAGAAAGTACTTTTATAATGGTCGCAAAGTACGATCTTCAACAAACGTAGTACCTACTCTGAGATTATGTGTTTTTGTTTAATTAATTTAGAAATCAGCTCTTAAGTTTAACACACAATGACTCACTGGCAGAGCTGGTTCTCAGGTAAAAAGCACACTGCAGGTAAACATTATCAGTGAATAATGACCTAAATTTCAGTCTATACATCAAGCAAAGCTATTTGTATGGGGAACATCCAATAAAAGTTGTATTACACTGTATCATGCTGAAAAGAGTGACCAGTACTGTATGTTTTTCAAAATTCCTTTTGCATTCACTAAAGAAGGCCATTCAGGTTCAGAATAAAATAACATCCGTTTCTATTGACAATGCTTATAGTAGAGTTATTGTGTTTTGTGATTTAATGATCCTGTACCTCAAGCAGCTCTGATACTACAGGCAGAACTTCAGGATTGCCGATGTCAATGGAGTCATCCCGGTATATCTTCTTCTTGTATCGGATATTCCCTAAATGAAGGATAGCTGACAGCAAAGAGAAAATCCTGCAAGGGAGAAAAAAAAAATCACATTGAGTGAGAGACACAAATGAGTATTTAACAAATATCATCTTCATACCTTTTTTATGATGGTCACTTATATAGAACAAAAATGAAATTTCTGTCATTAATTACTCGCCCTCATGTCGTTCCGAACCCGTTTATCGTTGGAACACAAATTAAGATATTTTTGATTGAATCTGAGAGCTTTCTAACCCAGCATAAACAGAAACACAACTACCATGTTCAAGTATCATGTTGCTGTCTATGCAGGGTCAGAAAGCTATCAGATTTCATCAAAAATATCTTAGTTTGCGTTCCAAAGATGAACGAAGGTCTTATGGGTCTGGAACGACATGAGGGTAAGTAATTAATAGCAGGATTTTCATTTTTGGATGAACTTTAAGCAAAAGTTACTGCAAAAAATGAAAAATGTTGTAATCATTTATTAAATCAACATGCTGTCCCAAATTTAAACTCTGTACTTTTATATGCAATTACAATGAATTGTTACTAAAGCTTTCAAGCTCTAAAAACAACATAAAAGCATCATAAAAATATCTAGGAAGTCTAGACAGCTTCTTAGTGATCTTTGTGATGAACAGACTTAAATTGAATTTGTTATTAACTAAAAATCTCCCCAACTAGTAGCACAATATGTTAACCATTGGTTAACATAATACGAACAAAACATTATTACTGTCGCAAACTTTCATAAATGTGCATGAAAACTAGTATGGATGTCAAAATATTCGGTGAATTTTTGATTTGTCGTAACAAGGCTATCATATGGGTCACACAGCACATTTCTGATACTTTTTTATGGTGTTTTAGTTTTGGTCATTTTGGAGCTTGACAGCCCCAGGTCTTATTCACTTGACAGTCCCAGGTCACACACACTCACACAGTCAAGCCCGAAATTATTCATTCCCCTCGCAAATTCTGACTTAAACTTACTTTTATTCAACCAGCAAGTTTTTTTTGACCGGAAATGACACAGGCTTCTCCCAAAAGATAATAAGACGATGTACAAGAAGCATCATTGTGGAAAAAAATATTTCTCAGTTTTTATTTACATTTGAACAAAAAGTGGCATGTCCAAAATTATTCATACCCTTCTCAACAATCAATAGAAAAGCCATTATTGGCTATCACAGCAATCAAACGCTTCCTATAACTGCTGACCAGATTTTTGCATGTCTCCACTGGTATTTTTGCCCATTCATCTCTAGCGATGAGCTCCAACTCTTTCAGGTTGAAGAGTCTCCTTGCCATCAGCCTGATCTTTAGCTCCCTCCACAGATTCTCAATTGGATTTAAGTGAGGACTCTGGCTGGGCCACTGCAAAACGTTAATGTTTTTGTCTGCTAACCACTTTTTCACCAATTTTGCTGTGTGTTTTGGGTTGTTGTCGTGCTGAAATGTCCACTGGTGCCAAAGGCCAAGTTTCTCTGCAGACTGCCTGATGTTGTTGTTGAGAATTTTGATGTATTGCTCCTTTTTCATGGTGCCGTTTACTGTGATTAGGTTCCCTGGACCACCGGCTGTAAAAAAAACCCCCAAAACATTAGGTTCCCACCACCATGTTTGACAGTGGGGATGGTGTTCTTAGGGTTGAAGGCTTCTCCTTTTTTATGCCAAATAAAGGCTACATCATTGTGGCCAAACAATTCAATTTATTTTTCATCTGACCATAAAACAGAAGACCAGAAGTCTTCTTCTTTGTCCAGATGAGCATTTGCAAAGGCCAAGCAGGCTTTTGTGTGCCTTATCTGGAGAAGTGGTGTCCTCCTTGGTCTGCGTCCGTGGAACCCAGCGGTGTGCAGTGTCCGCTGGACTGTCTGCCTTGGGATGTTGCCACCAGCAGAGCCCAGATTCATCAGGATGGCCTCTCTCACTATCCTCCAGGCCAGCACTTTTGGATTCCGACCACGTCCTCTGAGATTTTTCACAGTGCAGAACGTCTTGTATTTTTTTTGTCTTTTGTCAAACCAACAGCAAAGAGCTTCTGTTTCTCATCTGTTGAGTTGATTAAAACAGCTGTTCCCAATGAATCAGGCTAATTATGATGCTTTAGAACAGCTTGGACTATTTGGAATGGTATAGAACTTTGGATTTTCCCATAGACTGTGACAGTTCGCAAAGGGTATGAATAATTTTGGACAGCTGAGAAATATTTTTTTTCCCCACAATGATGCCTCTTGTACATCGTCTTATTATCTTTTGGGAGAAACCTGTGTCATTTCCGGTCAAAAAAAACTTGCTGGTTGAATAAAAGTAACTTTAAGTCAGATTTTGTTAGGGGTATGAATAATTTCGGGCTTGACTGTATATATATTTATATTTATATAATTATAGAATATTAAAGAATACATATTTAATGAAGACTTATAACTAATGAAGTCAAACATTGCATGCAATGTTTTTGTGTATGTGCATGAGGGGGTCAGTGTTTTGGTTGAACTCACTGTTTTCGCGTGGCGGGAAGAAAGCCCACCATCTCCATAGCCAGCTGCAAGCGCTCAAAGTCGTGTTTAAGATCCTCCCCTTCAACTGTGAAGCAATCCTGCTGGTTTCAACAAGAAAAGAAAGGTTACCGGGCACTTCAAACAATTAAACACCAGATCACGCTACAGTCTTGAGGTTTCCTTATGCTTTGCAATCATATATTTTTAATTACCTCTAGTATCTCTTCAAAATGCTTATAAACATGATGTTCTATGAATGTTTCCAAAATGCTACAGTACATTAACATATAATTAGCTAATACTATGTTGCGTTTCAGCTGCTTGTATGCTTTCAAACACAAATGTGTACAGTAGAACTGCTTTTTGGAGGCTTATCTGCTGCCAGCGCTCCAGAGAGAAACTGTCAGGGTTTGGTTGATTGACTCAGAGCACCATGTCATTATGAAGTTTGGTCAAAAAAGCAAGAGCCGCCACATTTTTCCTGGTTGAAAATTAGGGCCCTGGTGAATGTTAGCATATGCATGTTCTGCCCATGCAGTGGAAAATTCAGAGTGATTTGCTTTTTACACACACGTTGGAAATCTGGCACACCAGCAAAGGCAATACGAAAAGTAGCAATTTATGACTTGATTCATTCCATCAAATGGAACAAGAAAAGCGTTTTCAGCTAAGCTGTGTATGTGCACCATCCCACAGTAAATCTGGATGAATTAATTTATACTTTCAGAAATCACAGCATGAATGATGATTTCCCAACTGCAAGATCTGTGGTTCTTAATGTATTGTTATTAACATACACCATAACTATTTTGGCCATTATAATGCTATCATCCAGTTAAGCCAAATTTGAGACAATATTGTCCTTGATGTCTGGTTTCTTAACTTGGCTTGTAAAATTCTATATTAATGCTTGATTGTCCTTTCTTGTCTTGTCTTTTCTGCTCATCAAGGCTGTTTATTTGATTTAAAATACAGAAAAAACAGTAATATTGTGAAATATTATTGGAATTTAAAATAGTGGTTTTCTATTTTAATATACTTCAAAATAGATTTTATTCCTGTGATGCAAAGCTGAATTTTCAGCATGATTACTCCAGTCTTCAGTGTCACATGATCCTTCAAAAATCATTCTAATACGCTGATTTATTATTAATGTTGGAAACAGTTCGTTTTGGAACCTGACTTTTCAGGATTATTTGATGAATAAAACATTCAAAATCTTTTCTAACAATATAAACTACTGTTCAAAGTTTGGGGTCAGTAAAAAGAGATTAATACTTTTATTCAGCAAGGATGTGTTAAATTGATAAAAAGTTACAGTAAAGACTTATATTGTTAGAAAAGATTTCTATTTTGAATAAATGCGGTTCTTTTTAACTTTTTATTTGTCAAAGAATCCTGAAAAAATATTATAGGTTCCAAAAATCAGCATATTAGAGTGATTTCTGAAGAATCATTCGACACTGAAAACTCAAGTAATGGCTGATGAAAATACAGCTTTGCATCACAGAAATAAATTATATTTTAAAGTATATTAAAATAGAAACCTGTTATTTTAAATTGCAATTATATTTCATAATATTACTTTTTTCCCCTGTATTTTGGTAAAATAAATGAAACTTTGATGAGCATAAGAGACTTATTTAAAAAAAAAAAAACATCAAACATATATAAACTTTAAGTAAAATTAAAAAAGCTATTGGTCCAATTAGTCCATATTGATAATTATTATTTTAAATAATATTACTTTTTTAGATCATTTTTTTCTGCAATTTCATTAAATGTACAAATTATTTTAGTTTGTTAAACTGGAGCTTTAGGCTAAATGCTTTTTTCCCTCTCAGTATCAGTGCTGATATATAATACTTTCCATAATTTATATAGCTCGATCTCTAGTTAATCATTTCAAGAGTTGTCAGCACTTCTAACTGCTCTTTCACTATAGTCTTGTATATTGTATAAAAATATATTGTATTGGCCAACACTGCAGATATTAAAAAAGCTACTGGTCCTAGCAGGCCCATATTAATAATGATGTCTATTTTTACTTATAATATTGGCCATCATTTTATAGCGCCACATCTCTAGTTAATGATTTCAAAGCCTGTCAGCACTTCTAACCGCTCTTTCACAACAGTGGTGCAAAGCGCTGTGAAGGAGATCTGGAAGCAAGACTTCTGCCATTCACAGTGGTCGGTTGCTCCAGCTGGCAGAACAACTGCTTCCTACTCACAACAACACAGTCAAATTTACACACACGTCCTCCCCTTAATGAGACAGTGTCTCCTTCATCGCCTCGCTTCATTACTGATGCCAAAATTATAGCATACCAGAGCAGTGGAAAGGCAAACAGTGCTGAAACTCTATAAGCTTTATGGTTTAAACCAAGTCTGGACTATTTGTTTTTCTTTTTTCTCATTCACATTTTCAGGGGAGAGAATGTAAAAGCTTTTTCTCATGTTAAACGTCGTAAAATTCTCAAACAAAACAGACCTGAGTAAACAGACAGACATATTACGCTTTGGCTTTGAAGCAAAATGACATGGATATGCCAAAACAGTTCTGTACAGAAGCTTCATGTTTCTTGTTCTTGTCTTGTGAACTTTAACACTTTACGATCACTTACCTTCTGATTGCAGTTTATTTGAACAATCATTCATGATAACGTACACTGTGAATTGAAACACGCCACAGGAAGTCCAAAACCAGATATAGACAGCAGGGGTCTCAAACTCAAATTACCTGGGGGCCACTAATTATCTTTTTTTTTTTTTTTAACTGAGGGACAGTTATATAGTTAAAACAAATGCAAGTGTCTGCAAGTGTTTTTAGATTTTTAGACTTTTAACTAGGCCTATATAGTAACTGTACAAGGCCTCAAATTAATAACATGATATGCCAATTAATGAATTTTATTAATAACAATTAACTGCATATCAAAACTAGTGGAGAAAAGGCCTAAAATAAAGATAATTCAATGATTATAGTGTTTTCAGAATTATTAATAAATCTTTCATGCTTTTTAGGTTTAGTGGCCTCATGATACCAAGCTCTAAAACGCATAGTGTTAATTTATATGATATTTGTAATTAAAACAATTGTTTCATTCAGAAAAGTAGCTGTGCAGCACATTATAAAGAGAAGCAAAACTGTGTCACTTCAACTTTGTAAATAAATTCATTATAACATGAGCAATCTAGTGTTGTTGGACATTTAGGGGCCATATCCAGGGGGCAACAGTTTGAGACCCCTGATAGAGAGCATGAAGACACTGAACTAACAATCAGGAAATACAACAACCATATCAAAAACAACCATCATGCCGACAAACCTGTGTTGTTTTGGTCATTGGTTTGTGTGAGCTGTTTCCGTGTAGAGTGTTAAAGTTTATCTCAAACCTCTTGAAATCAAGCTCAATCTAAAGTATGTGGCTTTTCATGATTCCGATAGCATGAAAAAACTGTTTACAGCACTAAACAATCAGATCACCATCAGAAGTGTAGTCACGCCATCAAACGTGAAGCAGGAAATTCTCTATTAAAATGTGAATTCAAAAGGGATTTTACAACTTTTACATATTTACTATAATTAAAACTTTCGTTTAATCTATCAAGTTTGTCAAAACAAAAGGAAAACGTTGTTGTGAAGCTTTTATTTTTGTTAGAGTAATGAACATACAATCTTCACTGTGAAAAATATTTCATATTTGATCTGTAAAAGTTGTCTAAACTGCATATTCGAGGTGGGATCACTGCTCTATGAATGTAGGGTCAATCTACACTAATTATTTGTTCTTTTTATTAAGTTTCAGTGTACAGTGCCTTGCAAAAGTATTCATACCCCTTCATTTTCTATAATATGTTAAACTGCTTTAAATTACGTTTTTTCCCCACATCAATCTACAGTGCATACGCTATTATGACAAAGCAAAAACAGAATTGTCACAACTTCTTAAATTTATTACAAATAAAAAATTTAAGTATATTGCATAAGTATTCATACCCTAAATTCTATTCTTAGCTGAAGCACCTTTACAGCCTCAAGTCTTTTTGGGTAAGAAGCTTTGCACATCAGCATTTGGCAAATATCTGCCATTCTTCTCCTCACCTCTTCACCTCTCAAGCCCTGTTATGTTGGATTGGGGACAGACACACATTTTCAGGTTTCTCCAAAAATGTTTGTCTGGGTTCAATCCCAGGCTCTCTTGTTTCTCACAGTCTGAGGGTCCTTTAGATGATTTTTTTGCCAATTCCAAGTTTGTTTTCATTTGTCTTCACTGAGGAGAGGATTGAGTCTTGCCACACTGCCATAAAGCCCAATCGGAGTGTTGTAGTGATGTTTGTCCTTCTGTAGCTTTCGCCTATCTTCACATATGATCATGGAGCTCAACCATCAGGTTCTTGGTCACCAGTTTAACCAAAGCCCTTCTCTATTAATTGCTCAGTTTGGCCAGGAAGCCAGCTCTAGGAAGAGTCCTAGTTGTTTCAAACTTCATCCATTAAGGGTAACAAAGACTACATGCTTCTGTGAACTTTCAGTGCAGCAGAATTTCTTTCTCTGAGCTCCTTTTTTTTTTTACCTCAGGGCTTGGTTTTTGCTCGTATATGCATTTTCAGATGTTGGACCTTTTTATTAAGAGGTTTGTCCTAAAAAAATTATACATGTACTCACTTAATTGACTTTGCAACAGGTTAACTCCACTCAAAGTGTAGTAACATCTACAAGCAATATGAATGCTCCTGAGCTGAATTTTAACTGTCCCAGACAAGGGTATAAATACTTTTCAGTACTTATTTCAGTTTTTTTTTTTTTAATTTGCAAAGACAAAAAAAAACTGTTTTTTGCTTTGCCATTATTTTGTACGAAGTATTGACTGATATGGGGGGAAAAAAGTAATTTAAAGCAGTTTAACATAAGGCAGCAACATGTGAACAAAATGAAGGGGTATGAATACTTTCGCAAGGCACTGTAGATGCCGACTAATATACCTGTCACTTTATCTATGTTTTGTGTTTCTTTGTTCATTAATGAATTACTTATCTTTCACTTGACCAAGATTCACTATGTGAAAACAATTTGAAAACTATATCCTTTATTATTATTATTTACTAATTATTATTAGCATTAACAATTAACTAATTAGATTTAAGATTTATCAAATGAAATTGACTGGTATTTGTACTGATCAAGCAAATACTAATCTGTTAGTATTGTATCAACAGTATTATTTTGTAGTATTTAACCCATTAAATTCTCAGCTAGTGAACCCTGGGATCACTTCTCTTTTTCATTTGAGTGTAAGATCTCAAGTTTACATTTGTAGCACCCTCCCAATGCAAATAAAGCTTGTTTGTACTGTTGCTTATCACTCTTATCTGACCAACTATAGTGTTTACTCTGCAACAGAGATCTGACCGAGATGCCCAGAGTTCAAACTATTTATAGAAGCAGAAGAATTGCCATGTCCCCAGATCAGGGAACACCTCACAAACACAATGACCAAACAATATGCACAGCCTAAGAGAAAGCCAGTGAGATGCAGTGAGCACACTAATTACATCCCGAGCCCCACACACACACAGAGGATGGGAGTGGTGTATTGTGCAAAGGAAAAGCTATGGAAAGTGATTTGTGGAGCCAGCGACTCTTCTCTGTACAGCAACGACACATTATTTCAATACTGACCGGTTCGTTCTCATAGTAATTATCCCAGTGCAGCCTGAGAGGTTTCTTTGTCATCTGGAAGTAAGGTAGATGGGATTAGAGCGACATTCCACACAATGCCTGTTAAACACATGCAGTTTTTAAATGGGAGAACAAAAGCATTACAGAATATAGCCACACGCTCTGGGTTAGAAACACAAAGGCTATGTTCGGAATGGAATACTCCTATACTACTGTTTTTAGTATGTACAGTATAAAGAGCACCAAATTCCACATGGAATGCCCACATTTGCTAAAAGGTGCAGTATACAACAGAGTACACTGTAAGATATCCCACAATACAGTGGACATAACCTCCAATTTCCAGTGTTATTATGGGATTAGACTTTCAAAAATTGACATTTTTGCAAAACAATAATAGCAGTATGATATCACTGCTGCATTTTTAATTTAGTGAGTGAAAAACAATTATTGTTGCACACTACAAAACGTTTCATATGTCTAAAAAAAAACTGGAGGAATAAAAATATTAAGTAGTATTCCATTCCGACAAGGTAAAAACACAAAATGACATTACAAACAGATTATGTCAAAAGATGGCACACACTGAGATGACAGATCCTGAAATGGGTTATGTGTTATTTTTTATAGACCTTTTTCCTGAGTAAACGATGAGCGCCGCTATTACGAATTCTAACGTCAGATTGAATGCTTTACTGTTCCGGTTTCCATAGGAACCCATTCAAATAGCGTCCATCTGTTTTTAATGCAGCTAAGGTCCGCTGCTTCGTGTCATCTACACACTCATTAAAGTGTGGCACTGACAAATGACGGCCATTGCGACATTGCCAAGTGATGGCGCTATGGAGCCATGTGCTTTTTAAAAACATTTTAATAAGTTTAACATTAGTTTATTAGCTCGGAATATACCCTAATTTGACTAGAAACAATGCAGACCGGAAATGCAAAGCATTCTTTCAGTTAAGAGTCGGACTTACTTCCGTGTTCAGGAAAAACGTCTATAGAGAGATTTTTTTATTTATTATTATACAAGGATTTGTTTTGTAGAGCCAAAAAAATAGCTGGAAGCGAATGACACCGAAAGCCAGACACATTCAATTTACAGAAAAAATAAGGTGGATATGTGTTCTATGTAATTAATATCTTAACAAATTAATAAATGCTGTAAAACTTTTTGTTTGTTGCATCTAACACTGTGTCCTAACTGCATTCAATGCGACGCCGCAACATGATAAAAGGTATCTTTTCCATGTTAATCAGAGTTCGTTTTAGAAATGGTTTCTATTTCTGCGACGTCACGGCTATAACAACAACACACAAACTATGACAATTATAATCTGATTATGTGTTTTATTTAATGTTAAAAGCGTATAATGTGAGTTTGAATATCATACGGTACATTTACAGCCATACTGAAATCAATAATAGATAACTCACAGCACCTCAGATCTTGAAAATAAATTAAAGCAAACACGCACGTCAAAACTGCGAACTCAATGGAAATTGAAAGTGTTTTCCATGACAAAGATGGTATCAGTCACGCATTTTTAATAATGTTAAAAAGGTTTCATATTTATGAATTAGATTAGGGATGCACCGAAATAAAAATTCAATTGCCGAACATGGTGTTTTCCCCACATGTATTTTGCCAATTTTTTTCTCCATTGCATAAATTAAACAGCCAATATTTACTTGTACAGTTTTGTCTTGCTTTTCAAAGAAAAAAAAAAAAAAACAATTAAAAAACAATTTAAAAATATTTATTTAACACTGACCATTTTTAACATTCTAGTAGACATTATAGCCTACCAACAAAGCACAATTTATCTAAAAATTAATAAGTAAAATAATATTCTTTGGCCATTTTTATGACCCCCTTCTTGAATCAGGCATGTGTTTTTAATGTACAAATAAAAGAGAATATTACAATAAATGTATTAATAGAGCCTTTGTAATGGTTGTTATCATTATTTTTGTCTTACTTTTTTATTATATTTTACAGAACAACGGTAAAATTACAATGCTAACATTTATGAATGGTGACTTTTATTTTGGCGGAAACCCGCAAGAACACCTCATTACTACTTTTTGCTGACAGCAGCAAATTTATGAATGATTTTCATCATGCAGATTTCCCTCGCGCTTTGGACTTTGAGCCCTGGCTAAGGAGCGTGTGCAGCGCTGTCAGAATAAATACAACTTGTGTGTGTATTATACAACATAATGTTCTGTAGTTTACTTACTAATGGTTTAAGGCCATTTTGCGGTTTCAGTCATCATACAGTAACCAGCAACAGCCACCCCTTTCTCTTCTAATGGAAGACATGTGTTACTAAACAGTCTCTCACTGTCGGTGCTTGTAATGATTTTTTGCGTCTTTCTCAGACAATTTCAAATGCTTCCACACTGCCGACATATTTGCTGCATTAGTGCACACCTCTATTTGATTGCGTCACATCATTGTCGCATATAATTTATTCAGCTTTTTCGCCCGAACACAAATGAAAGAGTTTTTTATGCTATTTTCAGGCCAAATAATTTCGGTTGCCTAACATTCGGTGCATCCTTAAATTAGATTTTGTAGATTTTGTTAGGAGTGCATGGAGTGCTTCTGAATGGCTGTGATATTTCAGTGATTCTGTCACGTCGTCTCTGGTGTGGACAGCCAAATTGCTTGTCGCTAGAGTTGTTGCGTCGCATTTACTTAGGATACAGTGTAAAGCATTAATAACAAATTTAACCTTACTGTGATTAGTTACTGAAAGTCTAATAACGCCTAACAAGTTTTCAAAACGGTTTGACCGTTAGCAAAGCAAAACAACTGGCTAGATTAAATCTGGAAGCCACAGACAAAACTTGGCATATATTTCTGCGAATGTTTAAGTGTGAATTCTCCACATTTTTGAGGCCTTAAGACATTAGAGATGGAAGTTAAGAAAGAGCAACTATAATGGTACTTGAAAAAATGACAGGAATTCACACCTCTAAAGTTTCTTCCTTATTAAGTTTCTCAGTTCACTTGGAGTTTTGTACGCAGTCCTAACTTGATATTTTTGTTCTTCCTGCTGAATATGTAACTGTACAGAGGAGTTTGTGTGTACAGCCAGCAGCCAGATGAACACACAAGATCAAGGACAAAAAGAGGGACTGTATGTGAAACCCCAAGAACTGCTCAAACGCTGGTCAAAATTACTGAGTAGGAGTGGGTTATGATGACTGTCTAGTCAACCGAAAAGCCACTAGTGGTTTTGATATTTTTAGCGTGTGATGTGAACGCTAGCCAATCAGACTGAAGATTGCTTTGATTGTTTTTGCAAATGTAAGATACACAAACGTAGACATATTAGACCAAAACAAACATGCAGTGTTAATATTCCTGAACATTTCATAAGACAAAAGCGTTACACACACATACAAAAGACTGGACGGCTGCATGCAACAGCTTTTCACACAGAAACAAAAGCATGAGGCAGGTGTGTGTTATGGAAATGAGGGGCATGTTAGGAGCACAGGGCTGCTTTCTGTGGGGGGATTAGGTTTTGAAACGTCTCTGTGTGCGAGACCACTGGGCCAGCTGAAAGGAATGAACTGTGGAATCTGTTTCCTCCATTTTCCCCTCCTTCCTGTTTGCCAAATGAGAGTGAATCCGTCAATGGGTCTGTTACAGACTCAGAGAGCAGCTGCCTGACACGCACTCATGACAAAAACTGACTCCACAAGGGCACGCCACAGAAAAAAAAAGGCCGGCATCTGATTTTCGCAAAAGAGATTTGTTGATTTTTAACATCAGAGGTAGTGCACCATTGTCTTGACTAGAGGTGTTGCTAGGGCTGGGCGATAATTCAATAACGATAATTATCACGATATAGTTTTTTTTTTTTTCTCGATAAAACGATAATGACAGTTCGATAAGCGCTCGATAATGTTTACGCACTATGCGTAACGCTGCACAAGCATTTTGCAGCCTGCACTTCCGGATGCCGCACACCAGTGTTGTTTTCGTCAACGATGACGATGACGAGATCATTTCGTTGACGACACTTTTTTTCATGACGATAACGAGACGATGACGAGATAAAAATGGCTCGTTGATGGCTAAAACATGACGAGACGTGTGTGAGTTTTCGTTGACGAGACGAGAATAGACGAAAATGTTAGTGGGTGGTCCGTCAGACGTTTAAAATGCATGACATTTCCGCTTATTGTGCATGCCAATTAAAACTTTAAAAGTATCTGACGCTATGGCAAGCCGTTTTAGCATTAAATACTCTGCTATACTAGTATGGCAAGCCGTTTTAGCATTCCATCCTTGTTTGTCTTTTATGTTCTAAAACATTCCTTCATTATTGTAATTATTGGTGAAAATAGTCGATCCGGAAGCTCACATTGTGTTGAACTATAGATCTGCTATTTTCAGAACTTATAAGTGACACTACCCAACAGCAAAATACTTACTGACCTACATTAATTTGTTAAAAGACTACTTTTTTTTCCCTTTTTTTGACTAAAACTAGACTAAAACCTTTTTGACTTTTCGTCGACTAAAATTGGACTAAAACTATCACATATAGAAGTGACTAAAATTTGACTAAAACTAAGAAGCATTTTAGTCCAAAAGACTAAGACTAAGACTAAATCTAAGATGGTTGTCAAAAACAACACTGCCGCACACAGTATTTAGTTTACAGCCACAGGGCTCTACAGTGCGACCATTTCACTCGCATTTTGCGACTAAATTAGTACGTGCGACTGTAAAAAAAAATATTAAGGAGCACCATGTTCGACTGACCAGCATATTTGCGTTTGCGCTCAGCAGAGCTTCAAAGGTTTCTACGTGCTTTTGCAACGTAGAGTAATGTATCATAAACATATCTCACGAATCCTTTCATAAATAAAGAGAGTGTAAATAAGAGACTGATTGCGCAGTATAGAGAGCGTCGTTGTTTATAATAGAGCTTTGTGATATCGCGAACTAAGATGACTGACAGCTTTTAATACATTTTAAGGGAGTTTGTAAATGAGCTATTGATTTAATACAGCGGTTAAATAAACAAGAAGTTGTTATTAAGTGACTTACATTGACTGACTACAACACTATGCCTGATTTTGCTCCATTTCGTCGTCAAAAGTGGTCTGAAACAAGTCACAACTGCGCGCATCTCCATTCAAACACAGCTGTGTTCCGTTTATGAATGAAACATGCGTTTTTAAACGAATCTAGTGAAATGATTCAATTTCCCATTCATAAAGACAGACACTTGCTTTATTCCCGAATGAACCATCCGTTCGAACGAATCAGATGAATAATATGATTCAGTAATTAAATCAGTCTCTTGCTGCCACCTGCTGCCAGATCTGTTCAGTTGTTTAAATCATGTATATTTCTGTATTCAAAATTTTATATCTAAAACATTAATCTCAACATGAATTTATGATTTTTATTGCACTCATGTCACCTCTGAGCCTCATAAACATATGAAAAGGTAAATACAAAGGTAAAAAACAAAATTCCCCTGTAAATCACCTCAAATATCACCTCGTAATAGGAAGGCTAATTTTTTATCAGAGTTTTGATTGTTTAGAATGACTGTACTCCTAAATTTTTTAATTTAGTTTTGTTGTTATTGCAATGTGTTCTGGGGGTCGGGTTGATTGGGTGGGAGGGTCGGAGTTTTCTATGGGGTGGCGATATGCTGGCTTTACATTTTCGGGGTTTGGTGTTCTTTTGTTGTTTTTTAGTTTCATTTTTGTAGTTTATTTTTTTATTCATTTTTATATTCCCAATTTTCATTCACTATCCTCTGATGTCTTTTTGAATGGGTAGACAGCTGAGATTCATGAGCTGGAATGTCAAAGGCTTAAAGAAACAGAGTTCTCGCTCAAATTAGACAGTTTAAAGCCGAGGTTACCTTCTTGCAAGAAACCCATTTACGTAGTGTAGACCAATCTCGACTCAACTGTAGGTGGAACGGGCAGATTTTTCACTCCTCATTTCTGGCAAAGGCAAGAGGCGTAGCTATTTTGGTTGATAAGAATGTCCCTTTTGTCCCAAATGATATTATATCAGACAAGAATGGACGTTATATAATTGTTTCAGGCACTTTATGCAATAAAAATATAATTTTAGCTAATCTTTATGCCCCTAATTTCGATGATGTCAGTTTTTTCAAACTTGTTCTCTCCCGTTTTCCTGATCTAAATTCTCATTCTCTTATACTTGGGGGAGACTTTAACTGCTGTTTGGACCCGGTGTTGGATCGCACTTCCTCTAAACCATGCACCCCAAATAAATCCTCTATTTACCAAAAAAGAGTATTGCCTATCGGATGTATGGCAGTTTTTGAATCCCCAAAAAAAGAAAATTTCCCTTTTTTTGAGCGCCCATCATTCTTACTCTCGGATTGATTATTTCATCTTCGATAACGCCTTAATTCCCAGTGTTCAATCCTATACATACCAAAGTATTATCATATCGGACCATGCTCCTCTTCTTCTTGATCTGACTTTTTTGAATTTGCCCTCCCCTAGGAGGAACTGGCGTTTTAATATTTCACTTTTGGTGGATGAGAACTTTATTTCCTTTGTTGCTGACCAGATTTCTTTTTTTCTAAGCATCAATAAATCGCCGGAGGTCTCAGACTCAGTAGTGTGGGAGACTCTTAAGGCATATATAAGAGGTCAAATTATTTCATATGCCACTACTAAAAGAAAACATTCCAAAGAAAAACAAATATCTCTGGCTAATGAGATTTCTAAATTGGATGAACAAAATGCTAGGTCTCCGACACCGGATCTGCATAATAGGCGTCATAAATTGAAGTCTGAGCTCAATTTACTTTCGACCAATGAGATAGAGGGCCTTTTGAGAAGAACCAGGAGTGTTTTTTATGAAAGGGGGGAGAAATCTGGCAAATTATTGGCTAATCAGTTGCGTGGGTTCCAGGCAAAACAAATTATAAGCGGTCTTCGTCTAGATAATGGGGAGATCACAACTGATCAAAGTATTCTTAATGAAAAATTTAGAGATTTTTACTCCACTTTGTACACCGCTGACCCCTTTTTACAGGAGGATCCTAAACAATTTCTTGATCAATTAAATGTCCCCATATTATCTTCTGATGCCCGTAACCTTTTAGAAAAGCCAATCTCAGAGGAGGAGGTGATAGCTGCCATTGTTTCCTTACAATCTGGGAAATCCCCAGGACCCAACGGTTTTCCGTCAGATTTTTATAAAAAATTCTCTGCACAGCTTGCTCCATTTCTGACCACTTTTTTTCCAGAGTCCTTTAAGCATGTATCTCTTTATTGCTTAAAAAGGATAAGGACCCTTTGGATTGTGCTTCATATACAGTAGGCCTATTTCCCTGCTTAATTGTGACGTAAAAACTTTAGCTAAGGTGCTTGCCTCAAGACTTGAAGGTGTTCTCCCCACCATCATTTCACCTGATCAAACAGGATTTATAAAGAATCGTCAGTCTTTTTTTAACATTCGCCGTTTACTTAATGTGGTATATTCTCAGCATCAGTCTGTCCCAGAATGTGTTGTCTCTTTGGATGCTGAGAAGGCGTTTGATAGGGTAGGGTGGGAATGCCTTTTTTTAGTTTTGGGAAAATTTGGGTTCGGTCCGGCCTATCTTTCTTGGATTAAATTACTTTATAGTGCTCCCACCGCTGTAGTTTTGACCAATGGCCTGTCTTCTCAACTGTTTAAATTACATCGTGGAACTCGACAGAGTTGTCTGTTAAGCCCATTATTATTTGCCCTTGCTATTGAGCCTTTAGCAATTGCTTTACGCGAATGTCAACAGATTACTGGAATTACACGTGGTGAGGCCGTGCATAAAGTCACTCTATATTGCAGATGATTTATTGCTTTTTATTTCTAGCCCACAGACTTCTTTACCTGCAGCTCTTTCCTTACTTGAGAATTTTGGTCAGCTCTCTGGCTATAAACTCAATCTGCATAAAAGTGAATGTTTTCCAATTAGTAAAGTAGACATGCAGTTAGAGTACTCCAACATACCACTGAAGATAGTCAAAAATAAATACACTTATCTTGGTATCTGTATCACTCACCAACATAATCATCTTTTTAAACATAATTTTGGTATTCTTCTTGAACAAATCAAGAAAGATTTTTCCAAATGGTCCCCTTTAAAGATTTCTCTCATTGGGTGCATTAACTCCATAAAGATGGTGGTGCTTCAGTGTTTACCTCTGTTTATTCCTCTATCATTTTTTAAATCTTTGGACTCTGTTCTCTCTTCTTTTATTTGGAATGGTAAACACCCTGGTTTGCGTAAAGTATACCTTCAGAGGTCTAGACGCGATGGTGGTATGTCCCTACCTAATTTTATGTTTTATTACTGGGCAGCTAACATACGAAATACACTGTATTGGTGGCATTATCACCTTCTACCTAACAAACCATCCTGGGTGGACATGGAAATGCATGCACATAAGCAAATTTCCCTTCCAGCACTTCTTGCAGCCAAATTGCAGCTAGTTTCTTATACTTTTGCCGACTGCCCAGTGGTAAAACACTCGCTGAGGATTTGGACTCAATTTAGGAAATCATTTGGTTTTAAAGATCCTTCTCTTCTTAGCCCTGTTGCACGTAATCACTTTTTCTTGCCTTCAATGCAGGATGGGTCATTTAGGAGCTGGTCTGACAAGGGAATAAAATGCTTCAAAGATTTATTTATTGACCGTTTATTTGCTTCCTTTGAACAGTTAGTGTCACATTTTGGTCTTACTATATCTGATTTCTTTAGAGTACTGCAAGTTAGAGACTATGTTAGGTCATTCTTAGCAGATTTTCCAGTGATGACCACTCTCAGATGACACATGGAAGTGTGTTCTTAAGCAGGTCCACTCATCATCTATGTGTGCTCGCCATTCTCTCATTCAGTTTAAAGTAGTACACAGAGCTCATATATCCAAAGTGAAGTTAGCCCAAATGTTTCCTGGTACTAGCTCCTTGTGCAACAGATGTCAGTGTGCTGAGGGTACTTTAATTCACATGTTCTGGACATGTCCTAAATTAGAGCATTTCTGGTGATCAATATTTAACACCCTCTCTGTGCTTCTTAAGTACAGATTAAAGCCAGAACCCCTTGTAGCACTGTTTGGAGTTGCTCCTGAGGAGTTACGGCTGTCAGTATCAAGGTGTAAAATTCTTTGTTAGCACGTAGAGCCATTCTACTCAAGTGGAAGGATCCTCTCCCACCTACACACACTCAATGGGTTAAAGAAATTATGTCTTGTCTCAACCTCGAAAAGATTAGGTATTCATTAAAAGGATCAGGAAAACAGTTCTTTAAAGTGTGGCGCCCTTTCTTTGATTATGTTGATGCCTTTAAATAATGCCCTATCATTGATTTGAATGCTTTTTTTATTTTTGTATTTTTATTTTTTTCTCTTTTTTCTCTCTTTTCTGAATGTATGTATATTTGTTTTTTGTATCAGATTTTTGGCTGTTGTAGACGTGTATATACATATATATCTGTACTAGGGTTGTGCCAATAGACGATAGTATCGTGTATCGACGATAGTCAGAGATGTCACCTGTTGCTGATGCCTTTGACAATAGTAAGACGATTATTATCATTATCCGTCAAAAAGGCACTGAAGGATTTTTTCTGAAGAACAGCGGGGAGTTTAACTGTTCAGGACAAACAAAGACCCATGAACAACTATCACTAAACAAACAAACAACAACAACAAAAAAAAGCTGTGGACCATTCAGGTAACAACACAGTATTAAAAATCAAGTGTATGTAAACTTTTACAAATATAAACGTATTATTTTCTCGCATGGACTATATGTAAACGTGTTTTATGTAAAATATCTAATTCAGGTTAGTATTAAATAAACATGTAAATAACATGCATTTTATATAATCCCTCTTATTTCAGCAAAATAATAACATTTAGCAGATTCTGCAAGGTGTATGTAAACTTTTGACTTTAACTGTATTTAAAAATATATATAAAAATTAAAATCAATATATTGATCCCTAAACAAAATCTGTAATTAATCCATAAAAAACATTATTTACTCACACTAAGGAAGCAATACAATAGTTAAAGAATAATTTAAATCACTGACTTTTTTTTAATTATTCTATTACAGTGCCTTTTTAAATATATGCACCCCTGGTTACCATTCACTTCCAAAATTGTCCTTTGCATATATCATTTGCACATAAATGCATGTGTCTTGATGCACCCAGGAAAATGGACAACAAAATAACAGTCTATTGTTGCAATCTTTCTAGGCAAAAAAAGTTTTTTAAATTTTTTCAGCTAGGCTTGATAAGAAAACATTCAGACAATTGGGAAATTTAAGAAGGCCCACACATGAATGTGCACAAGACTTCACGGAACATCTTCCGTAAGCCTGACATCAACATGCAGTGACACACTGACATAGTAAGTGATGTAAGTGGTCATAAAATCAGAGACCCTTCCCTCAATGAAATTCGATCGCAAGTGGTCACAGGAGAAGCATGTTAATGCCAGATGTGAATGGCCATGTGTCTCGGCTGACCACTTGTGACCGGATCATCTGAGATGAATGTTAATACCAGTAGTAAATAGGGTCACTGATGGTGAGTACGGCGCATGCAGCAGTATCAGGTCGTACCTGATTGAGGTAATGGTATTCTTCAGGCTTTTTGAGGTGGAACAAGGTCCTCTCCTCTTCACTCGCTCCTGCCAGCAGGTAGTAAAACACATGGTAATTCCTGGGAGGAAAAGAAACAATGTAACATCAGGTGTAGAATGAAAATATGTGTCTATAAATACATAGATGGTTACAGTTTGGTCTAGATGGGAGCAGATTCGATTAAACTACCAGTCAAATTTTTGGACAGTAAAAAAAATAACAGGCAAAAACAATAAAATTTAGAAATATTTTTTACAATTTAAAATAACTGCTTTCTATTTGAATATATTTTAAAATGTAATTTAATCCTGTGATTTCAAAGCTGAATTTTTAGCATCATTACTCGAGTCTTCAGTGTCACATGATCCTTCAGAAATCATTCTAATATTCTAATTTGCATTTCAAAAAACATTTCATATTATTATGCTGAAAACAGCAGAGTAGATTTTTTCAGGTTTCTTTGATGAATAGAAAATTCAGAAGAACAGCATTTATCTAAAAGAGAAATATTTTGTAACATTATAAATGTCTTTATCATCACTTTAAAGCATTCTTGATAAATGAAGGAATTAATTTAATTTATTAAAAAATATACTGACTCCAAGCTTTTGAATGGTATGGTGTAAATATTGACAATAATAATAATAATGTTTCTTAAACAGCAAAACAGCATATTAGAAGGATTTCTGAAGGATCATGTGACACTTGAAGACTGAAGTAATGATGCTGAAAGTTTAGCTTTGATCACAGGAATAAATTACACTTTAAAACATATTCAAACAGAAAGCAGTTATTTTAAATACTAAAATATTTCACAATATTACTGCTTAAAATATTTTTAAAATGTTCATCAAATAAGAAGTGCATTCAAGCAGTTTTAGTGTATTTTATAGTATTAAAAAAAACTGTCATGTCATTGACCCAGCTGGTAAGGTCAAAATCTGAGAAAGACAAAGAGATGCCTTTACTGTTTGTCAGTTTATCATGTTTTGCATTATATGAAGCTGGTTTCAGCTTGATAAAGCATGTCCTCGATACTGAAGTATGACTGCTGTGAACATACCAAACTCCCAAAAACAAGGAAATTATGGTCTGTTTCCTTTATAAACCCTCATGCCATGAAACCAGTAGGACAAGTAATGGCAGGCAGTAGATGAAGCTGAGATTCACACATAAACTGAACAATTACTCTGACAACACTGAACACTGTGGAGAAATTATTCCCACATGTTCACTACTTCTTTATTTCCTCACAAGCTTCTTCTCTCGCGTGTTTAAATAAACTGGTGTCTAGCCCAGTATAATAATGATGATTTGATTTCATGATTTCAATTAGACATGCTTGTTAATGAATATTTTTTTAATTTAGCCATTAAAACAAAGGCTACAAAAAAATTGAATTTGGAAAGTAACAAAACTGAATTTGAAAAAAAATAAATAAATAAATAACGAAATTTGGGAAAAAATAAAACAGATTTCATAGGGCCCTACAACAGCATCAACAAATCACACAAGATCTTTTACCTTTCATTGTGTTCCTGATAGACAAGCCGCGACTTCTCCAGCAGGTATTTCTCTACATATGCCCTGGATGAGAACAAACACCAAATTAGAAAGGGGTTCAAACATCTCTACAGCACTGCAGATAGGGACACAGCATCTCTTACCCTCTAACAGTGCCACTTTCCTGATAGTTCACCTGGATGAACTTCCCAAAACGACTGGAGTTGTTATTGTGGGCTGTTTTAGCATTTCCAAAAGCCTGCGAACACAGGAAAAATAAACTGCATAAGAGAGGCATACATGTATGAAGGACAAGCACTTACACTTAAACTGAAGGGAAAAAATGAAATAAATAAATTCAATATACGCTGCCGTTAAAAAGTTTGGGATCAGTAAGATTTTTTAATGTTTCATATGCGTTTATATAATTAAAAATACAGAAAAAAACATTAATATTGTGAAATATTATTGCAATTTAAAATAGTTGTTTTCTATTTGAATATACTTTAAAATAGAATTTATTCCTGTTATGCAAAGCTTAATTTTCATCAGCTATTACTCAGTTCTTCAGTGTCACAGAAATCATTCTAATATGCTGATGTATTATTAATGTTGGAAACAGTTGTGCTGCTTAATACTTTTTTGGAACCTATGAAACTTTTTTTCAGGATTATTTGATGAATAAAATGTTAAAAAGAACAGCAATTATTAAAAATAGAAATCTTTTCTAACAATATCCACTAACATTTAAAGTTTGGGGTCAGTCCATTTAGTCTTTCTCTCTTTCTTTGAAAGAAATTACTTTTAGAAATACTTTTATTCAGCAAAGGTGTATTAAATTGACAGTACAGACTTAAATTGTTAAAAAAAGATTTCTATTTTGAATAAATGCTGTTCTTTTTAACGATTTATTCATCAAAGAATCCTGAAAAAAGTAACACAGGCACAACTGTTTTCAACATTGACAATAAATCAGCATATTAGAATAATTTCTGAACACTAACACTGAAGACTGGAGTAATGGCTGATGTAAATTCAGCTTTAATCAAAGACATTCATTATATTTGGAAGTTTATTAAAATAGAAAACTGTTATTTTATGTATGTTATGTTATTTTAAGTTTCAACTAATTTTCAACTGAAACCTATTTTGACATTATGGCTGCCACTGAAAAAAAATTGATATTATTATAATAATAAAATTATAAAAATGGCATACACATGCTTTACCATTTAAATAACAGGCCTACAGCATAATTCTTTAGATTGCAGTAATTTTTTTAAATTAAAACCCCCTTAAAAAGCATTTACAAATATGCAATGCAGGCTTTACAAGATGCTATTACAGAAAAACCAGGCAGAAAAAACATGTTTGACAAGCCCAACAAAACCCACAACTGTAAATGTTAAGAGGTTGGCCATAACAGTGCATTCACATGCTGTAAAAGTCTTAAATGCAGACCGTTTAATTGTAAGGGTCAGTGAGAGGACCAAAAATTGTTATGAAAAATAATTACAAAGAGTGTGATGCAAGACACTTTTACATTGCAAGTGGACTGCAACAAGAAAAAAAATAAAAATAAATGTTTCGTAAGACCACACGAAATCTGTTGCAAGTGTCCACTACATCTCCTTTCGGCCTGTTTTTGTTACACGCCTGCCTGGAGAGCAGGAAGTTATTCAGTTGTACATAAATGCTCTCGTTATTTGTAGCTCCACCACAAGTAAACAAATTCCTCAGTGAAACGAGCTGCCGAGGTCCGTCTGGAGGGACAGCGCTCGGGCCCGGCACCCACGGCCGCTCCAGAGGTCAATCTCACAGCCAAGTGCGCCAGACACACACCGCCCTGTTATGAGTCAGACTTTCAGAGTGGGTTTTACGGCTCTCGGGGGAACCAAGGACAAGCCGTTCCGCCACAGACGAATGGAATTCTGGGTAGGGCGGCACCACTGCCGTACAGCTGACAGCCATGAGCTACTGTAACGGTCCATGTGTGCTCGCAGCCATCGTGACGCATCTAGCCAGCTATGTTAAGTAATGTCTTGAATGTCTAGAAAAGGTTATGTCAAACACAGAGATAACTTTACAAATGGCCTCTGGAACCCGTGTTGGAAAAGTCTATTTAGCCCTTCACGATGAACAGCACTCGCCAAAACATCAAGTGGATGTTGCACAGCTACTCCTCTGACATATTAACGAACGCTACTTCTGAAATTCATCATCCGCGCCACACACTAAATGGAAGAGGCCTGGACGCTTCAGGAAAACAGGTCAGACGAGGACAAAAATCAGCCGTTAAAGTGTCACCTCAACTCATCCTGTGCAGTCAAAGACACAACGATACTTCACGGCTATCACAAGCCTGCTGAAGCCAAAAAACTTTAAACAGACGTGGGGAAAATGGTCAGGATGGACTGCCAAACTTCTTGATACTCAACATTCCTGTTACTGCAGGAAACAGCTGCCATTAAAATCTGCTGAGATTCACATATCATGTACAGGGGTGCGTTTTCCAAAAGCACTGTTGGCATGACTGCGTTTAGAAAATGATTTGTTAAAAATACCTTTGTTGAAGGTATTTATTAATTTATTTTCAGGGCTGTCAAGCAACTAAAATTTTCAAATGTAATTAATTCCATGTTGTGCCATTTAATAAATCACCCATCATTTTTGAGCTCAGAAATTACAGACAAACACCAAGTCATTATAGTGTTACAGGACAATAGATTAAATAGACATCACAGGAAATTGGTTTAGAATAGAGATGCACCGATTGTAATTTTCTTGGCCGATTCCGATTTTTCAGTAAGTGTGACTTGCCGATTCCGATTTAATTTTTTTAAAGAACTGTAATGAAAGCATAGGCCTATACAGAAATATTTTCTTTAATTAAATTTTTTTTTAATAAAATACATTTTTAAACATTATAGGATCTTCTTACAACAAAATAACTTTAACAACAAAATAAAGTGCTTTGTGCCTTCGAAAAAGGTATAAAATTAGTTCCTGTAACTAACATAGTATAGTTTCACTAACAAAAATATTTTCCTCAATGTATTTTTTTTTATTTTATAATAAAAGAAAAGTATAAACATTACAGCATCTTCTCATATTAAAATAACTTTAACAAAATAAAGTGCTCTGAGCCTTGAAAACATTAGAAATAAAATATAAGTAACAAAGCAGGCATACAAAAATCTACTTTCCTTCAATGAATTTTAGATGGATTTTTTTTTAAACATTAATTACAGGATCATCTCACAACAATAACTTTAATAACAAAACGTGCACTGTGTCTTCAAACAGATAGAAATAACAATTCTAGTACTAAATGCTATTACTTGAGCATTAATGGCAAATTTTCCATGATAAAGAGAAGCATTTCTGCCTTGTCACCAGTTAATCCAGCGGTAACGTTACTACACTTCGAAACATTCATTCACATATTTGCGCTACGCCACCGCATACAGCGTCTTCACACACAGATGATATTTACTAGAGAAGTGTAACATAAATGCATCTGTAAATGAATACAAATAAAATTCACGTCGCGCACGCTTTAATTACCTGCAAATGGAACATATATGCTCGCTTTGAACTATTAGTGTGTGCAGACGCTGTATGCGGAGGCGCAGCGCAAATATGTGAATGAATGAAAGTGTAGTAAACGTCAATGGTTTTCCCCTGCTCAGGGAGTAGGGAGCAATGAACACTGGGTAGGGACCATGTCAATCGGAACACCGTTCATTCACGGAGCTTACTTCTAACGAGCAGGTTATCTGAATCAGGTGTATTAACTATGAGAGACATGCAAAATATGCAGAGCGGGGGTGCGATCTACCACATGTCCAGCCAAGCTAAACAAGCGCGTGGTTCGTGGTTGTTCCCTCACGTTGTATTTTGGCCTTATAAATGTTACAAACTGCGATCTTTGTGTCATCTTCACTCACACCAAAGACATGTTTACACGTGAATGTGAGTGCGCGCGTGGCTGTGACGTAATTGCATGCGCCGCTGGCAATAAAAGGATCGGCTAGGAATCGGCAAGAGGAGAAATTGACCGGCCGGTCACCGATCCGGGCCGATCATGCGAAAATCGGCCGATTCCGATCACTAGCCGATCAATCGGTGCATCTCTAGTTTAGAAACTTTTTTTTTTTTTGATTAAACATATATGACAAACTTTTAAGGTTACAATGCAGTCATAACATTGTTTTCAGAAGCTGCATCTGAAGAGATATTTACACAGTGTGAGGTGGCATGAATGCATTTACACTGCATAAAATAATGCTATGATATTCATAGGTTTTAAATAAGCTGTTAGTGCTTATTTAAAACCTATGAATATCATAGCATTATTTTACTGAATACTACAATATGATTTTTAAGTAACTAAATATGAAACTGAGACTCATTAATTCAACTGATTCATTCAAACAACTGATTTATTCAAAAACAAAGCAAATGACTCTTTATGCATGGGTCACTGAATCCCTGACTCAATCGATTCACTCAACAACATGGAGGGGACATCATTCAGATTTGATATCGCTAAACTTCTAGAAAAATCCATACAGGGCTTTTTTTGGGTTAATTATTATTATTATTATTTTATTTTATTATCATTATTTAAAAAAAAAAAAAAACATTTTTAAACAGTAAGATTTTTTATGTTTTTTTAAAAAGAATTCTCTTCTGCTCACCAAGCCTGCATTTATTTGATCCAAAATACAGCAAAAGCATTAATATTGCGGAATATTTTTACTATTTAAAAGAACTGCTTTCTATTTGAATACATTTTAAAATGTAATTTATTTCTGTGATCAAAGCTACATTTTCAGAATTATTACTCCAGTCACATAATCCACCACAAATCATTGTAATATTCTGATTTGTTGTTCAAGAAACATTTATCAATTATCAACATTTAAAACAGTTGAGTACATTTTTTTCAGGATTCTTTGATGAATAGAAAGATCCAAAGATCAGCATTTATCTGAAATAATAAGCTTTTGTAACATTATACACTACACCATTCAAACTCTTGGAGTCAGTTTTTTGGAAAATAAATGATCGAAATTAATACTTTTATTTAGCAAGGATGCTTTAAATTGATCAAAAGTGATGATAAAGACATTTATAAATGTTACAAAAGATTTCTATTTCAGATAAACGCTGTTCTTCTGAACTTTCTATTCATCAAAGAAACCTGAAAAAAAATTCTACTCAGCTGTTTTCAACACAATAATAATAAGAGCAGCAAATCAGAATATTAGAATGATTTCTGAAGGACCATGTGACTGGAGTAACAATGCTAAAAATTCAGCTTTGAAATCACAGGAATACATTATATTTATGTGTTTATATTATATTATATCTAGAAAACAGTTATTTTAAATAGTAAAAATATAGTAGTCAGCATTTGTAGTGTATCCTAAAACCAAAACAATGGCCGTACTTGTCTTAGGACAACTTTGACAAACTTTTTTTGATCAACTTCAAATGTTGACTACTGTACTATATTTCAAAAGTTTTACTGTTTTTGCTGTACTTTGAATAAATGCAGGTTTGGTGAGCAGAACAGACTTCTTTAAAAACATAAAAAATCTTACTGTTCAAAAACCGTTGACTGTTAGTGCATCTTGAATTTTAGGGGCATGTAACTACATTCTAACAGGCTATATCCCACAGAATTTGATGTTTATCCGCTTGATAAATATGTTTATTTGTTTGAAACAAAGTCACCTACATCTTGGATGCCCTGGGGGTAAGCAGATAAACATCCAATTTTCATTTTTGGGTGAACTATCCCTTTAAATTTAGTAATAATTTTTTTTTTTTTTATATATATTTATTTTAGGCATTTTTGCCTTTATTGGGACAGGACAGTAATGGAAACAGGAAGTGAAGTGGGACAAAGAGGGGGGACTGGATCAGGAAAGGTCCACAGGCCAGGACTTGAACTCGGGACACCCAAAGCACAACGGTGCTATATGTCGGAAAAAATATTTAGTTTTTTTATATTTGTTTTTTACGTTTTGATCCACTTTGGTTGTAATAAGATGTCAAACCACTTCACACTGTTTGGCATTTGCGGAATTAGCCTTAATATTCCTTTATTTGGATGATAATAAGCTATTGGAATTTAAAAGCGCATAATATCAGCTCAAATAATCGCATTAAGGTGACTGTGTATATTGCGAAAGGCCTGCTAAAAAAGAGAATGGCGTATGCTACCCCATCATGCATTGCAGCTTACCAGCAACGGCAAATCCTCCACAGATGAAACAACAACACAAAAGGCTTTTGTCTTGAGTTAAAGGTCTTGATCTCATAGGAGAAGTTGGGGGAGTGAATGAAAGACTGAGAAGCTGAATTCATCACAATTACCGAAATCCGCTCTGACACATATTGAACTGAGAGTAAAATGACATCAAAAGCAGGAACGGGAAGTTTGTGGCTTTTCCCGGCATAAGACACAGGGGAACGTTTAGCAAACATATTTTGGATGAGTTCCACAGAGGGCGTTCAGTGTAAGAGCTTGTGTGAATTGATCTCAGGGGCTGAGAACTGAACGCATTAGAGGATTCTGTCACTCACACAAACACACAACAACCCGGCTCTGATCACACGCCACAGATTCTAATGGAGCGCATCAGGTAAATATTATCTCTTGGCCAGAGAGCCATCACAGGGGAAATACTCTCAAAACAGTGTCAGTGTGATAAGACCATAATCCTCTCCACATGTAAGCAACATAGTGCTTGCAATGTGCCCGCAGTGTCTCAGGTACGTCTCTTAAACAGACTTGAGCGTAATGTACCACATCTGTTAGTAAGTTTATTTCTACAGATCAAGTATTACCCAATTTTTTTTTTTTTTTTTTGTCAACTGAACCCTTTTGACCTTTAATATTTACTTGATGTATTCCCTGAAATGTTATTTTATTAATTTTAACATTCATATATGTTCACAGCTCTCATTTATTTATTTGTATTATTTTCTTATTTTATATAATTTAGAATAATTTACTGATTTAAAATTTATAAAGTACATAACATTTTAAAATATTACACTTATAAAATTTCAAAACACCACTGTTTTTACTGTAATTTTGATTAAAAACGGTGTATGTATGTATGTACGTATATATAATGCTGTTTAAACGTTTGGGATCAGAAAGATTATGCTCATCAAGGCTGCATTTACTTAATCAAAAATACAGAAAAAAACTGTAATATTGTGGAATATTATTAGAGTTTAAATGTTTTTCTATTTTAATATATTTTAAAATATAATTTATTCCATTTTTGATGGCTAAAAAGTTAAACAGCATTTATTCAAAATAGAAATCTTTTCTAACAATAAAAGCCTCAACACATCCTTAGTGAATTAAAGTATTTCTTTCAAGAAAAGAATGAAAAAATTACTGATCACAAACTTTTAAACAATAGATTATTTTTTTAGATTTTTCTTTTTTTGTAATATTTCTTACAAAATATTTCTATATTTTAAATAAATGCTGTTCTTTTTTTATTAAAGATTTAGAATACATTTCAACATTTTACTGTTTTTGCTGTACTTTGGATCAAATAAATGCAGACTTGGTGAACAGAAGAGACTTATTTAAAAAAAAAAAAACATTAAAAATCTTACTGTTCAAAAACTTTTGACTGGCAGTGTATTTTTATTTATTTTGACCATTAATTTTGCGTACACACACTCCTCTGAGTTACAGCTTGGTGGTGACTGTGACTGTGTCACTAAAATTGAATTTGAGAGTATTGCAAAAATCAGCTTGGGTTGTGTTACAGGGTCACTTCACTTTCAGTGACTAAAAGTGACTAAAGAAATGTTACTTAGAAACGTGTTTTGTGGCTGTTTTGGACATTGTAAATCCCCGCCGGTGGAGTGGGTTTAGTCTGACTAACACCACTGGACACCGTCATCGCGTCTGAGTACTTTGTGATTTCACTGAGGTCAATGCCAGCCTCACCCAATACTCCTCCAAAATCACTGATGACCAAAGACACGTCAGCTACATGTGTCTCTGTACATCACTGCTAAGCCATGACTGTGACTACAAAAACAACCACACTTTTTTTTTTTTACCATTATAGTTGTTTTGTTCCAAATTTTTAATCATCTTTTATTTTTACATTTTTTTTTATTTCAGTTTAGTAGTAGTTTTCAGCTTCAGTTTTATTTTAGTTCCTTGAACTTCTGCCAAGCCGGCTTTTTTTTTAATAATACTTATGACATTTCTCATCTAATATTTAAATCACATTTTATTTTGGCTTTATTTCAAATAACTTGTTTTTTAAACAGTTTCAGTTAACAATAACAACACTGTTGCTTTAAGATAAAGATCTCACAGTGAGCATTTAAGAGCCTCTAGGAAAGCTTCATGTTTTGAAATGTCATATGATTCACTCAAAGTACTTAAGTAACTTACAGTAAGTGTTTTGCTTGGATTGCACTCAAAATACCTTTGACTAAAGAAAGGAATTATGTGAAAAGGTGCGAATAAATCTGTTGTAACATCAACAACTACTTGTGCTCATTGCAGCATTGGAGACATGTACACACAAATTTGTTTCCTGCACTCTTAAAAAATAAAGGTGCCTCACGATGCCATAGAAGAACCTTTTTGTGTATGGTTCCATAAAGAACCTTTAACATCTGAGGAACCTTTGTCTCACAAAAGGTTCTTTGTGGCAAAAGAAGGTTCTTTAGACTATATATAAAAAGGTAAGAAAGAGATGGTTATTTAAAGAATCTTTGACTGAATGATTCTTTGTGAAACCAAAAATGGTTCTTCTGTGCATCACTGTGAAGAACCTTTTAAAGCAATCCACAGCGATTAACTTTTAGGAAGCTGACGTGTATTCAGGTGGCATATTATAAAAACTAAACAAAAAAATAAAACAAACCAAACAAACAAACAAAAAAACAAAAACAACAAACTAAAATAAACAAAACAAAATATAACAAAAAAAGCCAAAAAACAACAACAAAACAAGACAAAAAAGACAAAACAAAAATAAAAAGCAGACAAAACAAAATGAACCCAAGACAAAACAAAAAACAATACAAAACTAAAAACAAAACACAAAACAAGACAAAACCAAACAAAATATAACAAAACAAAAAGGAACCCCCCCCCCAAAAAAAAACGTTAATACAAAAAAAAACAAGAAACGACAAAAAAAAAAAAAAAAAAAAAAACAAGGCAAAACAAAACAAAATAAACTCAAACGACAAAACAAAAAACCAAACAAACCCAAAACAAAATAGGTGCTTTACGATGCCATAGAAAAACCTTTTTGTGTAAATGAACCCAAGACAAAACAAAAAGGAAAAACACAAAACAAGACAAAAAGGAAAAACTAACAAACCCAAAACAAAAAAAACATTAATACAACAAAAAAACAAGAAACGACAAAAAAACAAAAAGAAAAAAACAAGGCAAAACATAACAAAATAAACTCAAACGACAAAACAAAAAACCCAACAAACCCAAAACAAAATAGGTGCTTTACGATGCCATAGAAAAACCTTTTTGTGTAAATGGTTCCATAAAGAACCTTTTACATCTGAGGAACCTGTTTCACAAAAGTTCTTTGTGGCAAAAGAAGGTTCTTTAGATTTTAAAAAAGGTAAGAAAGAGATGCTTCTTTAAAGAACCTTTAACTGAATGGTTATTTGTGAAAACAAAAATGGTTCTTCTACGGCATCACTGTGAAGAACCATTTAAAGCGATCCACAAAATGTCAGTGGGAGGGTCATGTAATGCTCTGAAAAATATACAAAAAATTGCATATCGGTGTGTGATGTTTTATTCCACTTTATAAATCACTCTGGGTAGGTATGAGCCTGTCATCATATCATTAGGACAGTATTGTATTTGGTTGCCCTCCAAGTGTTTTGGCACTCTGTCATCACCTTTATGCTGTACAGTCTATCCAAAAAATTACAACAGCACTCATTTTCCCCATTTCCTCTTTTGGTTTCAGACTCATGTCCTGTACAGCTAAGTGACTCACCGCTTGGCTCACTCCAGAAATAGGACATTTTTCCTGGATTACAGTGCAAAGGCACAAAAGGAAGCCGTGAGCGGCTGCGCTACAGAGTGTGAGAGTGTTTTGAGTGGCCTAAATGAAGTCAATCCTCCTGAGTGTCTTTAGATTATCTGTGAGATGCATTCAGTTGTTGTAATGGGAGTGGCAGCTCGGCTAATGCTGTGCTCTATGGTCAATAATAATTCAGTCTGGCGCTGATTTGACCGGGCCTGTTCAGGGTCACACTGAGTCTCATTGATTCAACAACACAGCCCAACCCATCATACTGTTAAAGAATAAAATAGACAAATAAAGAAAATAATGATCCACAGGATATCACTGCACTAGGTCAACATTATAACTAGTAAAAATACGCTGTGCACCATTTTCCTGATGCCCCCGGGCTGGTGGCACCACCATGGCTTGGGCCCGTGATCGCTGCTTACAGCTATATTTATATAATTATTTTTCTACTCCAGTTCAATATTGAAATATAAACACATTGCATTGAAATACCCTTTGATGTCAGTTTGTCTAACAGACATTTCTTGCTGGATGAAGGACCATCATCTTCAACTCAACCTTGCCAAGACAGAACCGCTTGTGGTTCCATCAAACCCATCGCTTCATCACAATTTCACCATCCAGTTAGGCCAGGGGTGCCTAACTCTGTTCCTGGAGATCTACCATCCTACAAAGTTCAGCTCCAACCCTGATCAAACACACCCGAACCAGATAATTACTCTCTTAGGTAGCACTTGATAATTAAAGAAAGCAGTGTTGGAGCAGGGCTGGAACTAAAGTCTGCAGGAAGGCAGATCTCCAGGAACAGGGTTGGGCACATCAACCATAACTCAATCAAAAGCAGCCAGAAACAGGCTTGGTGAGCAGAAGAGACTCTAAAAACATTAAAAATCTCACTGTTCAAAAACTTTTGACTGGTAGTGTATTTAGCAAAATTCGCCTTTCGAAAGATATTTTGGTAACTCCTAAAAGCCTACTTAAATTCTTCATGTATAATGCCTTATAGAGGTTTTGATAATATACAGTGTAATGCATTTTAACTGCTCATAAACAATTTTAACAAAGATGTATTATAATATTTGAAGGTTTGTATTCCATTAGTTTTAATGCATTATGTAGGTTTAATGAATAAGCATTAGCAAGTATTATATTTGTGTTTATAACTCTGGTTATAAATATTCATGAGATCATACAATGCATTCTACGGTGCATTACAAGTCATAATTAATGCATTAAAAAATTAAAGATACATTTATAATGCATTATATACAAAGACTTTAAGTACAGTGTTACCTACATTTTTTCGATTTGACTAAAAAGACAATGCGTCTTTTCCGAAGTGAATGTAATGTTACATTAACATTTACAAGCCTGGTTCGCATGCCACAGTGATCTGTCGCTCCACATTAAAGGACATTTAAAGACATTTATTGTTTGAACTCTCAGCTTTTTAATTCTGTCAAATTTGTTTCATGTCAAAAGGAGCACAATGTTGTTGCGATTATTGGATGAAAGGAGTGCAACAAATAATGTTGAGGAAAGTTTTATTCAGGCATTAACTGAAAACAGCACTAAAAGATCTCGGTCAATTGCAAATAAGAAATTGTTGCTTAACTATGTTTTGTGTACAAAATAGACACTGACAGAGTCAAAAGACTAATTTACAAACAAAATATAGACTAAAATATAGACTTAGATAAATGTTGAAATGTATTCCAGAGCAAATGCTGACAAAACAAACCCTACACGTGATAGAGCACAGCACCTGTGTTTCTCTCCAGATATTCTGAAATCTGCCAGCAACACGGAGAGGGTCTTTGGGACCATTAGAGTTGGGACACAACCCAGACGTCTGCACTGCAGAAACCCTGGCATCTGTGTCTGCTACATAATTATATAACCCCCCACCAAAGCTCTCAGCATAACGGCAAACTCTGGATGCAATTAAACCCTCTGTACAGAGTTAAACCTTCACACATCTGACATCAGCCAGCATTAAGTATTTATGCAACGCTCTTGGCACGCAAATGCATCTGTGCATCCAGATTAGTCATCTGTAAAACTGGCCAAAAACAGGAAACAGCAGCAAGTCTACTTACAAACCTTGATGAAGTGTAATGCTGCTGGACTCTAAAACACAACACTACTTCTCACAGTAAGTGTGTTGAATCTCAAACATCAGACGCAATATGTAACATGTACAGTGAATGTTACAGTGAATTTACCATGGAAAAGATGATTTGTTGTTAAGCATGACACAAAGCAGACTCTGCCCAAAACACCCTTAACCATGGTAAACTGTAAATCAGGGCCTTTAACTGCAGTTTTTAATAAAACAAAGACTACAGAATTACAATGAAACAAGTTACGTTAATTCACGTCATTCATATCACATTAAGTTATCAACTACATGTAACAGCTTTCAGGTGGCGTATTAAAAAACAAAACAAAACAAAAAACCAAGACAAAACAAGACGAGACAAAACAAAACAACAACAAAAAAACAACAAAGAGACAAAAAACCTAACAAGCCCAAAATACAACAAAACAAAAAAAACATGGCAAAACAAGACAAAAAAGACAAAACAAAATGAACCCAAGACAAAACTTAATATAACAAAACAAAAAACAAGACAAAACTAAAAACAAAACCCAAAACAAGACAAAACTATAAAAAAGCAAACAAACCATAAACAAGAAAAGACAAAACAAAAAATAACAAAACAAAAAGGAAAAACAAACGAACCCAAAACAAGAAAAACAAACAAGACAAAAAAACCTAAAAGACAAAACAAGGCAAAACTAAATGTACTCAAAAAAGACAAAACAAAAAACAAACAAACCCAAAACAAAACAAAATACAACAAAACAAAAAACATGACGAAACAAGACAAAAAAGACAAAACAATAAACAAGACAAAATAAACCCAAGACAAAGCAAAATATAACAAACAAAAAACAAGACAAAACTAAACTAAAAAGAAAAAAACCCAAAACAATACAAAAAAACAAAACAAGACTAAACAAAATAAAACAAAAAGGAAACAAGACAAGACAAACAAAAAAACAATAGGTGGAACCCAAAACAAGACAAATCAAAATACAACAAAACAAAAAACAAAGACAAAAAAACTAAAAAAAACAAGACAAAAAAACCCTGAATGAACCCAAAACAAGACAAACAAAAAACCAAACAATCGAACCCAAAACAAAAACTAGACAAAACTAAACAAAATGAACCCAAGACAAAACTAAATAAAATAAAAATACACCATAACAAAAAATGAAACAAGACAAAAAAAAGATAGTTCAAAACAAGAAAAATAACTCAAAACAATACAAGACAAAACATAAGAAAACAAAACAAAATGAACCCAAGACCAAACAAAATATAACAAAACAAAAATCCAAAACAAGCCAAAAAAACAATACAATACAAAACAAAAAACATAATGAAACAAGACAAAAAAACTAAATGAAACCAAAACAGATAACAAAAAACAAGACATAAAAAAGAAGAAGAATTAAAACCAAAACCAAAAACAAATCAAACCCAAAACAAGCCAGGACAAAACTAAATATAACACAAAAAATAAACAAAAAATCCAAGTTCAATCCAGTCCAAGTTCAGTAACTCATCCCAATTTCTTTTATAATCTTAAATGTTAATCGCAAAAATTATTATTTTTTTTTTGTTGTTGTCATTTTTGGTGTTAAACTGTTGTACAGTGAGATATGCAAGTGCTTAAATCTAAAGAATTTAGAGTCCGAAACATCCATTTATATTGAAAGAATGAACAAATGTTTGTTTGAAGGGGTAGCGCGAGACAGAAAAAGAGACTTATGATGCCTCATGATAGAGCTGGAGGGGACGCATCACTCAAATTTCAATAGCGCTCCATGTCTAAGCATGGTGCCTTGCAGCAATTAGTCAGGGATGTGAAACAAGGCTCTGTGTTCATGTGAGTGATGATCAGTCTTGTTTACTACAGTCACATATCTTTCATTTAATGGGAGATGTTCAGTATAGCACCGACAGAGTGGAAAATGAGCATATTTAGGGCCCTATGATTTCAGTGATGTGGAAAATGAGGACAGTGTCTCGGAATCCAGTCATAAAAATGGAATTCACAGTGTAGCATGGTATGTCACGGAATTTGGAATATATTGAATGAATAAATGAAAAGTAAAAAGAACTTTAAACAGAGAACACAAAACTTCTGATAACATTAAAACATTTAGTCCTATGATTGTAAAATATTAAAAATAAATTATTAAATTGTTAGTTTTTTTAAATTGAATTGATTATTAATTATTTAATTAAAAAATCCAAATTAAAAGGAATCCAGAAAATTTAAAGCAAGAAAATTCTTGAATTTCAGAAAAATGGAAAAAAATTAAATAAAATGATCGATAATATAAATTCATCCAATACAGAACCCATACAACAGTACAGTATTTGGGGAAAAGCAAAAATATGATAACATTCTAATAACAGAAGAGCTGTTTTGTGTATAATGGCATCCCTCATTCAGCACAGAGAGGGAAGTTTAGTCTCTTATCTTTCAGTGGTCTGTGAGTCACGGCACAAACTCGCCTGCTTTCCTTCAACCCTGAGCTGAAAGCTACATCCTTCCCCTCATCCTGTCACAGACTGCTCTTCCTCTCACACTTACGCTACACAACAAGAAAGCGTGACTATCAGAGTATTCCTTAAATATCTTTTTCTTCTAAACATACACAGAAAAAACAAACACACTTCTCTATGATAGCAGTTTATTCAGAGTTAATTAGCGCGGCTGGTATTTTAAACATAGTGCCCTTCCAAAGCCATGCCTTACTTCCTGCTCGACCATGGCATTACAATGACTAGGCAGCGGAATTGTACTTGTTATTTAACAATAAATCAGCCAATTTTTAATCAGCCAAGCAGGCTTTATATGACGCAAATATCAGGCAATAGAGAGTCGTGTCAGCAATTTAGGATTTTGAGACATGTCTTTCAGCTCATAGCATTTTTAGCTCACTTTAAAAGCTTTGATGTCTACTAGTCAGTGCAGAAAAGTGAGAAAAGAAGATTTGATGTTGGCCTAGTAATCAGTTTTCTGTAGCCTTGAGGGATATAGTCTCTTTACGCCTTCATGGTTTCCTACAGGTGAGCGTGCACGTTTGATGAGTTACTTCATGATTCAGTCTGAAGGCAATAACATTATACAAAGTCAAAGATTTGTATCGCTGATTATTACTTCCTGAGGCTGAATTCACTCATGTAAGATCATTTGTATTTATCAGTTTATAATTTGTTAAGACTAGTCAGCACACTGTAAGTAAAGCTTTATTTGCGTTAAAAAGTGCTTTACAATAGAGACATACACATGAAGTAAAATAAATCCAGTTGCAGTGTTTAGAGTTTGTTCAAAGAGAAAGTACTAAACAACCAACTACTAGTTTAGTAGAGTTTAGTGGACTTCACAAAAGTTTATTGCACTTGTTTTATAAAGTCCTGTCAACTTCATTTTTAGTTAAGACAACTTCACAATTTAAGTTCACAAAACGTAATATTTTAAGGCAGCACGAACACTTATTTTAAGTTAAAACAACATTTTTTTACTGTGTATGATTGTAAAAATATTAATCAATTATAAAAAAGTGTTTTTTTATGCAGAGTTTAGAGTTTGTTCAATGAGAATGTACTAAACCAACTACTAGTTTAGCAGACTCATTTCTGAAATAAATAAATAAACACACAGTTGAGGTCATTACCCTTTCAGAATCTGCAAAATGCATGTTACTGTTTATTTAGTACTGACCTGAATAAGATGTTTCACACAAACAATGTTTACATATAGTCCACAAGAAAAAATTATTTCAGTTTACATCTCCTTGATTCATAATGCTGTCTAATGAAGCACAGCTGTGTTTAGTGATAGTTGCTCATGCTCATGAGTCCCTTGTTTGTCCTGAACAGTTAAACCGGCTGCTGTTTTTCAGAAAAATATTTTAGGGCGCACAAATTCTTTGGTTTTCCAGCATGTTTGTGTATTCGAACTCTTTCCAACAATGACGGTATGATTTTGCGATCCATCATTTCACATCAAGGACAACTGAGGGACTCATATGCAACTATTACAGAAGGTTCAAACCAGGGCTCTGAACCGGTTCAAGGAACGAAAACGAAAAGCGAAAACAAATGACATTGAACAGGAACAAAAACGAAAACAAAATTAATTTTAATCATTCTGAACAGAAACAGAAATTCCAAATTAACCAGTTAATAACAGTATTTTTATCGTTCTCTTTATTATATAAATTTGGCAGACCAAAAACATTAATTCAAATTGTGTGCGCAAATGCGACGGTGACGCACACAACGTGAAATGCCCGCCAAGCAGACGTCATAAGCAGAGCACTTTCTGGATGTGACAAGCTTAAGGTTACCAAGCACATGGCTGTTTCATGTACAAAGGTATGTTTAGGTTTAAGTTATTGTAGCTTAATTAAAACTTGTAGTTTAAGTAGGTTATAGATTGACTTTATACATATATATATATATAAATTTAAAT
>NC_133363.1:12141868-12157599 GCF_049309525.1 Garra rufa | reverse complement strand
ACTATTTGGAGTTCTGTTTTGTTTGAGTGAAAATAGCCTATAATAGGCTATTATGCATATTAGGTAAGGAATAAGTCAACAGGTTTTTATCGCAGATTAAGCCGTGTGGTCAGGATGTTAAGCGGATGGTCTTGAAGGGGCTTATTTCGCTATAGTATTATCAAACAAGAAAATTGTTTTTTTTTTAATTATTAACGCATTTGTAACGAGTTTCCAGGTGAACTCGTTTACTTTCGGGTTTTAAAGACAAGAAGTTCAAATGACACGAACACAGAATTTGGTTTAATCATTTGTAAACATAATGCCAAACATGTAAAAGGCACACACTATCTATCTATCTATCTATCTATCTGTCTGTCTGTCTGTCTGTCTGTCTGTCTATCTATCCTATCTATCTATCTATCTATCTATCTATCTATCTATCTGTCTGTCTGTCTGTATATCTGTCTGTCTATCTATCTGTCTGTCTGTCTGTATATCTGTCTGTCTGTCTGTATATCTGTCTGTCTATCTATCTGTCTGTCTGTCTGTATATCTGTCTGTCTGTCTGTCTGTCTGTCTGTCTGTCTGTCTGTCTGTCTGTCTGTCTGTCTGTCTGTCTGTCTGTCTATCACGCCGTGTAATAAAATAACGTTTATTAAACGGTATTTTTTCTAGAAAACCGTTTTCGGAACGTATTGTTTAATGAAGAACACAAGAACAGAAACGTTATAATATCGATTCTGCTCAGAGTGAACCGAATGGATTTTTTTTTCTTTTTAAGCCCTGGTTCAAACGCTCACTGATGCTTTAGAGCAGGGGTCACCACACTCGGTCCTGGAGGGCCGGTGTCCCTACAGAGATTAGCTCCAACCCTAATCAAACACACCTGAACCAGCTAATCAAGGTCTTAATAGGTATACTTGAAACTTCCAGGCAGCTGTGTTGAGGCAAGTTGGAGCTAAACTCTGCAGGACACCGGCTCTCCAGGATCAAGTTTGGTGACCCTTGCTTTAGAGGAAAACATTGTATTAAGAGCTGGGGGTGAAAACTTTTGAACAGAATGGAGATGTGTAAATTTCTCTTATTTTGCCTAAATATTATATTTTTTTCATGTAGTACTGCCCTTCAGAAGTTCTACAGACTGTTGCATGTTTCCCAGAGGACAAAATAAGTTAAATTTACCCTGATCTTCAAATTAAGAAAGTTTTCACCCCCGGTTCTTAATGCATAATTTTTTCAGTGAGCATTTGAACCTTCTGTAATAGTTACTTAAGAGTCCATCAGTTGTCCTCAGTGTGAAAAGATGGATCTCAAAATTATATAGTCATTGTAAAGGTTTCAAATAGACCAAAATGCAGAAACAAACAAATAATTTGTCGGACCTGAAAGATTTTTTCTGAAACACAGTGGTCAGTTTAACTGTTCAGGTCACTCATGAACAACTATCACTAAGAAAAAAAAAAAAAACCCCGCTGTGGATCATTCAGGTACTGAACAACATGAGGCTTATGTAAGTAATAAACATTTTCATTTTAGGGTGATTTATTTTGTTAAAGCACCTAAGATACTTGCCCACATACTTATAACAGGCTCAGGATCTCAAGTCTACAATAGCACATACCACAGATACTGATGTGTTCATGTCATTCTGACGGCTATGAAACAGTGTAAACATTGTAAGATGAGGCCTGAGTCTTCAGCCCCTCATTCAGGCATACTCCATCCCTGAGAGCTTGAATGCTTTGGTGATGATTTACAGAGGGATTCTTTCAAAACAGGTGCACATAGGATCCAAGAAATGCCTAATAGATGGTTAGCTGGGTTTGTTTTTAAGCTTTGGGTGGAAACTTATGTCAAATTCCCATCAAGGTCTCTGTGTTGAAAGGCTTGTAGGTTTACCATTCTTCCTGATATGTAAAGAGCCTAAAATTAGCGCAGCTGATGACCGAGCCGGGATGTGGGTGGCCACAAACAGCTGCTGTCACCACATGAGAGTCAGAGCCATACAAGCTCAATGACAATTTACAGACACACTCAAATGTCAGCTGAAATATGTTGATCATATTTACCTAGTTAATATGACAGTGGTGATGGACGATATACTGCAGCATTGGGCTAAACGTTTTGGCATCGAATATTGGGTGGTGTATACTTATCCAAGATAAAGAAAATGAAAATCTACGATTAAAATGCATACTGAGTACTGCTATCAAGTGATTAATCGCGATTAATCAGATCCAAAATATTATAATATATATTATTTTGTTTACATAATCCTTTGACTTGTGTATTTTCTTGTATACAAACATCAAGTGCTAATATAACTGATTAATATTTTTTGCAGGGGTTGTACCACATGATATTTTACAACCTTGTTATGTTATAAATCTTATTTTTACCTACTGTATTAAATGATCAAGTTGTTTTTTTTTTTTTTTTTCCTGTTTATTTTTGCGTTTTGAAGAGTTTTTCCCTCCTCTCAAAAGAAATCAGTCACCCAAAAATTTTAGATGGCTTTTAAAATGTATACAATTACTGATCTGGACAAAGTTACTCAGCACATGTTTAAAATGTATAACATTTTCCCATGGGTTAATACAGTATGCAAGTACGTGTAGCTTTCTATTTCCTAATTCCAGCTGCATTGAAGAATCTCAGGAGAGTCATATGAGGAAAACAGACACCAAAAAAAAAAAAAAACAAGGACAAACACTCACACAGACACACACAATCCAATAGTCTCTTATTTAAAACTGAACTTTTGACTTGTGTTATGTGAGAGTATTTTGTTTCCTAAGTGGGTGAGAGGCAGGATTTCATGCGCATGCAGCCATTATTCTCGAAAGACAAACTTCCAAAGAGTGATCCTCCACAAAATTACAATTGTCTTGATGCAAAAATGGCTTTTTTGTGACCTAAACAACAAAGTAAACATGAGGAAACGTGAATAATAAACAATTAAAGGGTCAGGTTGAAGCTAAGCCTCTTTTTTTGGACACAAAATTCCCTGTGCATTCCGCAGCAAACAATGGCGTACTGTTTTCTCAAGGCGATGTAACAGGAGCGAGCTGTGCTCTTCAGCTTCAGAGGCCACAGGAAAACTCACTGAGGGAGCCGTCTCTCTCCTCTTCATGAGGTTTCTTGGAAAGCTTTCCTCTGTGATGAGGAAATCACATTATCCCAGCTGAATGTGGTTAAAAACTGGAAATGTGTCCATTAAGACCTAAAAACGGTGTATTAACTGACCTTAGATCAAATCATCACGCTACAAATAGCAAGTACCTTTAGTGATTGTGAAAGACCAAGCTGTGCATTTCTTGTTGCCGTTGTTGACTACACTGGTTCAGTGGCATTAAGTAGTATTTCACTTCATGAACAACACAATAGTAGTCATCTTCCAATCAGGAAAATAACTTTTTTTTTCCGCTAGTTAGTGTGTTTACATCATGGCTTCTAAAGCATCTCTGAACCACAACCTGTAAGTACAATTGATACGTTATTTGTACATTTTCAGTTGAGTGCTCAAAATAAAAAGTTGTTTGTGCTAATATGTGATGTCTACCTAGTGCAGCTTTAGGTTTCCAGGTAAACTGGATATTACCGTCTTAATGAAATAGTTCTCATAATTCACTGTGAACTCACTATGTCATGTTAGCACTCAGCTAAGGTATCCACCGTTATCGTTTTAAGTGTTTACAGTTTAGCAGCTAAACTTTAGCTGTGGGCACAATTCCCTTGCATAAGTGTTACAATGTTTTTATGTCATTGTTTTAAGAATGGATATTATTGTTTTATGTAAAGGTGTATCGGGGTTGCCAGGTTTTTGCCACAAAACCTGCCCAATTGCTACTCAAAACTATCCCTAAACTAGCCTAATCGCGTTTCAAGGGGGGTCCCTCATTAAAGGGGTCCTATTGTGCTCTTTTACGAAGTCTTTGTTTTGTTTTGGGGGTGCACTAGAACAGGAGTTCTCAACTCTGGCCCTGGAGGTCCATTTTCCTGCAGTTTAGCTCCAACCCTAATCAAACACACCTGAACAAGCTAATCAAGCTCTTCATCATTACTAGAAAGTTACAGGCAGGTGAGTTTGATCAAGGTTGGAGGTAAACTCTGCAGGAAAGTGGACCTCGAGGGCCAGAGTTGAGAACCTCTGCACTAGAACATGCTCTCATGCTTGGTGGTTCGAAAAACGCATTATTTTTCACATAATTTACATTATTACAATAGCTTTCTCCCCAGGCTGGCACAAATGGCTCGATTAGTTCTGAGTTTGATGAAGGCCCGCCTTTCGAAAAATGAAATGTGTTGTGATTGGTTAGCAGTCCCACTGCGTTGTGATTGGTGAACAGCTTAGACGGCATTTCAGTCCTGCCGCGCCCCTTCTCAAAGCAGCAAGTCCTGTGTACAACTGCGCAAACTACACATCTGATCGCTAAAGGAGGCTTTTACTGAATTGAATTATTGAATTTCCGTAGGTGGGATTTACACTGACGTCATAGCATCCGGAAAACAAACGCTGTAGTCCAAAGGAGCCTTCGTTGTAGTTCTTGAAAATTGATTTTTTTAAAAACTAAATATCTCCCTTTGGAGTGGACTTTGAGATTTGTAACTTTGTAGATGTTTTTCATGCCCAAACATAAACACCGGCTAAAATTCTAAAAGTGAAAAAAAAAAAAAAATAATAATAAATGCATTTCGGGGTGTAAAATACACGTTTTTTGTTGGGGTTCACCTGGTAAATTCGCATTCAGGGGCTAAATATAACGTTATTAGGGTTGCTTCAACCCGTGGACATTATAAACAACTGCGGAATTGGCAACACAGATGGCAGCACTCGCTAACTTGCTCAGGTACTCCTCTCTGTGCCAATCACAACAGGCTTGGCCAATCAGAGCAGAGTATGAAAGGTATGGGTTCACAGACCTTATGCTCAGAACTGATCGAACAAATTGTTCAAAATCATTAAGAAATGACTATGTATAAATGTATATTCTGAGAAAACTACTATGTTTTCTAACCTTGTTGTAGGGGACTCCAACACAATATTAGGACACTTTAAAATACCATATGACCTGCTCTTTAAATCAGACAACAGTATTTCACTGGCTCATACAGGCACGAAATCAATAGCAATGTTTTATGGGTGCTTTGCAAACTGTAATAGAACAGCCAGCAGTGTGACTGATAAAGCTCTGGCTTCTAATGATCCATTAATCAGAAATGAGGGGTGCCGCCTTTTCAGACAGGAAGACTAAGGCTATTAGGACTGTGTTCTCTGCTAATGCATCAATAAACCCATCTGTTATTGACAGCTGAACAGCATGACCCCAAACCGCTGTTTAGACTGCACACTACTCTAGCTCTGCCATTCTGTCTCTCATAAACCAAGACTAATGGTTTAGGGTGCTCAATGTTATATCTAACATTATAAAACACCTGAAGAAAATGCTAATGTTTCACTGTCTATGCAAAAGCCACCGCCACAGTGCTGGAGTGTTGGTGTGGTTGTAGGTTACTGGCCATTATTGGGACCTAAAGGGATAGTTCTGCCCAAAATAAAAATTAACCCATGATTTACTCAACCTCAAGTCATCCTACGTTAATATGACTTTCTTTTTTATAGTTATATTAAAAAATGTCCTGGCTTGTCCAAGCTTTATAATAGCAGTGAATGGGTTTTGAGATTCAGCCGTCCAATAAAGTTCATCCATCCATCATAAAAAGTAAGAAAAATATCCATATTTAACACTTTATAAAACATAATCGCACAAGTGAGTGGTGTTAAATCTGATGTAGAACGTAGAACATAGGCGTAGCGTAATGTTCAGTGAGAATATAATACTATTGGCCAATATTGACAATTTATTGGTTCATTTAATGCCCACTTTAATGATAAGATCATAATCTACTATGGCAAAAACAAGAAAATAATTGTTGTTGCACAATATCTGCCAGAAATGCTACTGTATGTGGTTTCTAGGATGTTCTGGGTGGTTGTTACAGTAGGTGGATCCTTAATGACCCAAATCAAATAAGCCCACCCGCAATGAGATTCTCATCCCTAGATATCAGTAGATCAAGCTTGACAAATGACTACGTGATATCCTTTAGATTGTGCACCATATGTCAGTTCCTGGCTCATGTTCAGAATAACGCTGTGGTGAATTGGAGCTGGGGCAATATCAGGATGAGTACAGGTCATTGCTTAGTGCACACTCACGGTGGGAGGAAGTAAAAGAGGGGGACAGGGGTGATTGCTTATCTGGTAGCTGTTTCCAAAGCTGTGAAGTGCAGTGGTCCAGATAAATCATTGATCCAGCGCTCAGAGGCAGTTAACTGGCCCGTGAGCACTGACTCACTCACACTGTGCTTATTCCATTCCTTCAGTCACCCACCAGCCCAAACGGCCTATGAGAAACAAGAGCACATTGTCCTGCGGAGTGACCCTATTTGACCAACACTATTCTTCCTCCTGCTGTGCATCTGATAGCACAAAATGATGCAGATTTGGATAATGTTGCAAGGGGGACTGGATCCAACAGTGGCTATCCGTTAACACTGAGCTTTTGTTGCACAGAGGAACTGCAGCATTGTGTGCATTGTGTGTAATTTAAACTTTTTCAAATCGGTAGCAGAAAATACACCTCCATCCAAAAAAAAAAAAAAAAAGGGAAGAAAAAAAAAACTAGACCGTACGGCCTGATATCGGAATTTTGGTCAAAATCAATACATTTTCTTCTTTTTTAAATACGTCCATTAGAAAAATATATATATAGTAAATATAAATTACGAGAAAAAAAGTTGTAGCAACATGACAATAAAGTCAAAAGATTTAGAGAATAAAGTCAAAATTACAAGAATAAAGTCAAAATATTTAGAGAATAAAATAGAAATGATAAGAACTAAAGTTATAATATTTTGAGAAAAAAAGTAAAAATTACGAGAATAAAGCTGACTTTTTTGAGAATAAAGTCAAAATATTTTGAAAATAAAATTTCAAGAATAAAGTTGAAATTATGAGAATAAAGTCAAAATACTTTATTCTCTTAACTTCAACTTTTAATATTTTGACTAAAGTTGAAATTACTAGAATAAAGTCAAAATATTTTCAGAATAAAGTCGAAATTACGAGAACAAAGTCAAAATATTTTGGAAATAAAGTCGAAATTACAATAAGTCAAAATATTTCAAGAATAAAATTTTCAGTCAGAATATTTTTAAAATATTTTGACATTCTCGTAATTTCAATTTTTTATTTTTGAAATATTTTGACTATAATTTTAGAAAATAAAATAGAAATGATGAGAATTAGTCAAAATAATTGAGAATAAAGTCAAAATTTCAGAAACAAAGTCGAAATTACGAGAATAAAGTCAAAATATTTCAAAGATAAAATTAAAATGATGAAAATAAAGTCAATTACTTTGACTTTATTCTCGTAATTTCATTTTTTTTTTTGACTAAAGTCAAAAATATTTTTGAAATATGTCAACTTTATTCTCATAATTTCAACTTTAGTCAAAATATTAAAAGTTGAAGTTAAGAGAATAAAGTATTTTGACTTTATTCTCATAATTTCAACTTTATTTTCGAAATATTATGACTTTATTCTCAAATTTAACTTAATTCTCAAAATATTTTGACTTCATTCTTGAAATGGTCAACTTTATTCTCTTTATATCGAGAATAAAGTCAAAATATTTGAGAATAAAGTTGAAATTACAAGAATAAAGTCAAAATACTTTGAAAATAAAAAAATATGAGAATTAAGTTATAATATTTTGAGAGTAACTTTGACAGATTAACTACAATAATGCAAAATCACTAAAAAGTTGCAACTAGCAAGGATTAAAAATACATGAAAAAGATTTTCATGACTACATAATACTGCAAATGTTATATGAATGTATCTGTGATAGAGATGGTAAGCCAAGAAATTTACCCATTGTCGAATTCCTACCATTTCATCGTTTCTACAGTTGCAACTTTTTAGTTTTTTATTGTAGATAATGTCAAAATTACACAAAGTTATGTCAAAATGCCAACCTTGCATAGTACTCACACAGACACAGTAATGTAATCAGTTGGGAAAAAATTCAGTTTTTGTCAACATATATTGGATTCAAAGCAAGTATGGATGAACTTCTGCTTACCATGTTTTTTCAGCTTAATGCATGTGCACTGTTCAATGTATATATGTGAATAAAAGCCTACATTAAATCTGCTTATGTTCAACATATGTTCATCTTCCCTTCAGAAGACTTGGATTAAACTCCTTGATTCATGTGATTATGTTTATGAACTTTTGAAAGCGTTTTGGTGGAATAGACTTTCTGATAGCATTAAAAAAAATCTTCATGTGTGTTTCAAAGATGTCTTATAGGTTTGGAACAACATGAGGAAGAGTTATACTCAAATGTTCACATAAACTAACCTTTTAATTTCTGTAACATACTTTGTTGGAATCCCTGACCAATGAGAATTTCAAACAGGAGGGTCCAGCTGTACACTGTTAATGTCACAGTTCAGAGACCTTCTCTCATACCAGCAGACAGATGGGACCTGTGGAGTCCCAGAGTGTCTCAGAGTTATGTGTGTATGTGTTTTTGAGCAAGACTCTGGCACACTGCCAACGGAGTGGCATCTTGGAGCATGCGTTGCTGGTTTGGTGCCAGGGCAAGCCTAACCCCAGTGAACCCATTACACAGTGCACTTCTGTTTCTGGCTGCCGTTACATCACTCAGACTCTGACGCTGGTACAGCGCAAGAGCAAACTAATCACAGTGCTTAAGACTTTTTAAAAACTTTCGAAATAATTAATAAAATAATTGCTTGTGTGAAGCAGGTTAGGATTAAAACACTTAGTCAAAATACAATGCAGTTACGCCTATATATGATGTTGAACAAAAGGCCACTTTTCAAGTCAGGCAGAAAGGAAGCCTCTACCTATTTAAGTGGAAATGGCTAAAGAGCCCACCTTATGCAGTCAGTCAATGGTCTGGCTATGCAAAATTGTAGTGGGAGTAATATGACGCTTTGGTTGAGAGGTTGGACATTGTAAAAGAGCTCTCCACCACTACATTCCTTTAAGCAAGCAAGCAAATTGGTTCATTTTGCCCTTATGGTAACACCTCTGAACAACCTTGTTTATCATTAAAGTAGACATATCATGAAAACCTGACTTTTTCCAAATTCAAGTGCTATAATCGATCTCAACGGTGTACCAGTTCTAACAGCGAGGCAAAAGTTTGAGCAAAGCATGCTACCTGTTCTGTCTTTAGCTGCACAGACGAGCACAGAACACTATTTAGAGTCCCAGCCTCAGAGGAGACAAGAGAGCAATGGGTTTATTTATTTAGTGTCTGTATATTACAGCTGCCACACAGATCTAATATAAACATGCATTTCTTTCCCAGCTATTTACCTTCATAGACATAACCAACTGTTTTGTAACTCATGTGTAGGGCTGGTTATCATTAAAAAAAATGTGATACCGGTTCCTGAACATTTTTGTTTAATACCAATTTTATAAAAAAAATACATTTTAACATTATGTCAGAAAAAAAACTTTGGTTTTATTTTTCAGCTTGTTGACATTTTTACAGACTGAAATGCTCATCTCCTAAGCCACTGCACAAGGGAACAAATTGTAACCAACACAATAAATCAGTGCAAATAGTTTCCACATCTTTTAGGCTATGTTCATGCTTGTGCGAGTTCATTTTATTTTGTGGGGTTTACATAAGAAATGCTAAGCAGATGTAGAAATTAGGCTACAAATGACATATTTCAGCAACATTATATAGCCAAAAACAGTGATGGGAATAACAGCGTTTTAAATAAACAGCGTTACTAATGTCATTATTTTTTCAGTAACTAGTAATAAAAAAAAAAATATTGTTACAACACCATTACTGTTACTGACAATAAAATGCGGCATTACTATAATTGAGCTCACTTGAAGTGGTTTTCATCCGAGTAGGCTCTCTCTCAGCCATAGGACCTGCAGAGCTGTACATCGCGTTGCGTTGCATTGTTCTACTGAGGTAAATTCAGGCTTATTCCTCTTTCAGAAACGAAAGTTTAAAATTTGAAAAGCGGAGCTGCTCGTGGGCGATTACATTAAACATGAGTTTAGACTGGAAAAACTGGAGCTTGCGTTGGTATCATACAGATTACTTTCTCCGAGAATATTTGTTTTTAACAATTTAAAAATAAACATTTCAAGCTTTCTATACATACTTTTATGTCTGTAAAGTAGGTATTCGCTGAGATTCAGGTTGTTTTATTTACGCATCTGTGAAGAGAGGTGACGAGACCGAGTCAGCAGAGAGTTTTTTTTTTCTTTATTTTACAAAAGTACATTGTTCTGTTGTTATTATGACTATGCACAAAAAAAGTAGAGTCTTTGCAGTTTCAAACGATACTGTATTCTGTTTTTCAACCGACCCCAATAACATGATATTTAGCCCCTAAAAGGTATATCTAACATTGTTGCACATTAACATTAAAATAGTGTTGATTAGTATAAAGTGTTTTATTCATTTAACATATTTAATATTGGGGGCATCCACGTTTTCAGACATATTTAAAAATTTAACAATAGTTACTTTCCCTCATAATTGATTACTTTTAAGATGATGTAACTCAGTTACTAACTTAGTTACTATTTTTTGAGAAGTAACTACTAAGTATAACTAATTACTTTTTAAAGTACCGTGCCCTGCACTGGCCAAAACACACATTTGACCGCAACTGGACATTATTACAAACACACAATGGAAATTTAAAGTGAATAAAAGCAGATTAAAAATAGTATTTATTGTCTTATGTAGAATGCAACAGTGTGCATGAATGGTCACTTTACACGCATTTACAGTCGTACGGTTTGGACGAACTTTTCTAGATCGTTTTCATTTCCAAATGCCGTTTTAAAACAAACAAGAGGTTGGGCCGCTTTCACCTCAGTGAGCTTACAACCTTACATGTGAGCCACGTAGTTAACGGGCGTAAACTAGTAGGTGTGTTCGACTTGACGCAGCACTGCACAGACCAATTGGTGTATTATACCAAAGTACCGCAAAAACTATAGAGAGCAGACTGTACCATATTGAATCGCTCTCTCTGTACTCTGATGTAAAAAAACTCACTGACCTGCGCAGCACTGCTTCAAGTCAAACACATCTAGTTCTGCAAGCTTTATTGCAAGCATTAACGAGATTAACCCCTTAGGTATCGAAGTTTGGTACCGAATGACAAGCCTTTTTTTGATACTCAATAGTATGGAGGCAATTCGGTCGGTGCCTAAAAAGTATGAACCCAATACCAAGCCCTACTCATGTGTGTTTTTAACATAAATATGAGTCTATTTGACCGTTTAAGCGCAAAAAGACATGAACTTAGTTGACTACTCACATGCCGTGTGACAACTGCTTTCTGTGTGTGTGTTTAGAAAACCTAATATAAAACCTTTAAACTGGTATGGCTTTAAAACATATGATTTCAGCATGATAGACATGATTATCAAAACCAAACAGATGTCTTTTAGCAGAGAATCTGAGGTGCGAGCTGTAAAGCCACAGCCCTAATCTGGAAAAGGGGGCAGGGAGCAGCAGCTAATTTGCATTTAAATCGACATGCACGAAAACAGCGTGTTTCTGCTTCCACTCAAAATAGGCATTTTCAAAGTTATATAATAAATGATTTTTGGGGTATTTTGAGCTGAAACTTCACAAACACATTCTGGGGACTCCTGCGACTTATGCTACATCTTGTAAAATTGGGGGATAAATAGATCACCATTAACACAGCAGCTATCTACTTCAACATTAAAAACAATATCGCCATCAAATCTCCAAAGGTCAAGTTTGAAGTTCAATATAACAAACCACAAATGTGACCCTGGACCACAAAACCAGTCATAAGGTTAAATTTTACAAAACTGAGATGTATACATCATATGAAAGCTCAATAAATAAGCTTTCTATTTATATATGGTTTGTTAGGATAGGAGAATATTTGGCTGAGATACATCTATTTGAAAATCTGGAATCTGAGGGTGCAAAAAAATCTAAATACTGAGAAAATCACCTTTAAAGTTCTCCAAATTAAGTTCTTAACAATGCATATTACTAATCAAAAATTACATTTTGATATATTTATAGTAGGAATTTTACAAAAAATCTTCATGGAACATGATCTTTACTTAATTTCCGAATGATTTTTGGCATAAAAGAAAAATCTATAATTTTGACCCATACAATGTATTTTTGGCTATTGCTACAAATATACCCCAGCGACTTAAGACTGGTTTTGTGCTCCAGGGTCACAAATAAGATTGCAACAAACTTTGTTGCTTTCAGGTTTGTCCAGCTCATGCATGGGCATGTTCTGAAGCCTACTTTCAGGTCATGTTATTATCATCTTATTGTTCAGTCCACATATTATATAAACTTTACTCCACCCATCCAGGACTATATTAACATATGGACATTAGGAGTCATCAATGAGTGACCATGGATGAGACACATGGATGACGGAACTGCGTAGCTCAGAGACACATTTACTGTATGTGGCCAAGTGTAAAAGGAATGTTCAGAACCTACTTTGGTCACCTTACTGACCTAATTTCTTGTCAAGTATTAGGTAGATTTCCCCCTTTATCATCAGACTTATCTCTGAGTAAACAGATAACAGCCCCTTGATCACACACAGACACACACAAGTTGGGTAAATACAAGTTATCTCACACCAAGCCAACTCTAAATTGACATCTAAATCTAAATAACAGCTAAAACATTTCTCTTAACAATAAAACCCCTAAATTATCAATTATTTTAGAGTTTTAAACTTCAGTGTCAAGACTAAAACTCATTGTCAAGAGTAAATCACAGAATTGTTGAGGGTACTACCATTTACTCAAGTGCAACTGATAAAATGCCAAGGTCACACACATTAGGTAGATGTTTCTGTGCTAGTGAAGAGAAGCAACTGCGTGCCATTCCCACCCTGTGTAAGTGTGTGTGGGTGTGTTAGTAAATGAGCGCAGGGTGTGTTGGTAATACTGTGTCGGTGGGTGTAAACGTGAGTTTTAAAGCACGATGTTCCATTGCTCATCTATTAGTCAGCAGCACATTAAGCAAGAATGAGCTCTTCCGTTGATGGCCGCGGTCTTAAACTGCACACACCCTCAGCTCTGTTTAAACGATAGCCGTAGCTATGGCCTAAAGACGTTGACAGGCTGTGGACACGTGTGGGAGCAGGAAGAGGAAAGCCAGACAAGACTGCAGCAGAACGTGAAAAGGAGCTTCCCAAACACATGCAGGAATGTAGCACACGGCCCCTAACGGACAGGAGATGAAAAATAAATCACAGATCTCCATAAACTGTCTACCTGACATGTCTCAAACCGAGGGCAGTTTACCACGAAGAAAGACTCCCACAACTTTTAAAAAAATGGCCAAAAGGGAGCTATGAAGGAAAAAAAACTACTAGAATGGGAGTCAAAACAGCAGTTTCAGGGAATTCCCGAATGTTTTGTGATAAGCTCAATGAGAAATTCATCCAAAATGGTAGATGAGTTGGCAGGAATAATTATAAATGTCTTTCATTCAACACCCAAAATGTCCTAAAAACTTCAGTTTAAAGTTTAAACTTTCAGTTTTCTTTAGCTTAGCAACATGCTATATAACAAGTCCTGTTTTCTGGGTGATTCATGTGAGGACTATTTTTGTGACATGCTATGAGTTTCTGCCTATATATCATGTTAAAAATCAACCTTTCTGCAAAAAAGGCGACATTTCTGCAAAATGGTATTAAGATGCTTCTTACCAATGAGTGGTGATAAAACCCGTTTTCAACATTCACCGAAACAGATGACCATAAATATGGCAACGTTATCAGTCTAATAATTTTCCCAAGATTTATCAGCCAAATTTGACTAAATTAGCAAGATTTCTTTAGCGGTTCTTTATCAGATACAACTAAATCCTCAATGTGATTTGAAGACTAAAGAAAATGGCTGCTGTATGTATCCCTATAAACCCTTAAATATCTTAGAAATCCAAAGAAGCCATGTTATCAGGCTGGACAGGGCAGGGCTGGATCACGTCCACAAACGTCTGTTCAACTCTACAGAGCAGAACAATTTAGTTTGGAGCATTTCCCAACCAGAAATGTAACTATTTACACTGAACAGCAGCACACTGGCCTCATAACTCAATCCAAAAAGGATTAAGTTGTATTAAACTAATTATTAAAGAGTAATGAGTATATGGGTCATTCTACAGAATTGGTGCAAAGTCATCATTACATCTTAGTTGATAATTCAGTATACTTTATTTTTGGCAAAACATCAAGTTTTTAGTAGTGACCGCACATTTTCAGTAATGCTTTGGTAGCGACCATATCACATTACAGAATTTTAACCCACATACTAAAACATACTAAAATACCAAACAAAAAAATTGCACAACTGTACTAAAATTTAGTTTATTTCCCCCAAGTATGAGCATATGTTCCCTTTTGTCATTACCAAAACACCGATGACATGTTTCGGTCGTGACTGTTTCTGTAGAGACAATTTTAGGGAATAACACCCAAAAAAAGAAGGATGTCACTACCAAAACTCCACCAAATGCTTTGATGGTGACAATTTCAATAGTGACAGTTTTAGGCAATAACTCCTAAAAAAACTCCACCAAATGTTTTGGTAGTGACCGTTTCGTAAGTGACAATTTTAGGGAATAATACCCCCCTAAAAAAACAAGGATGTCACTACCGAAATTCCATTTTAGGGAATAACACTCAAAATAAAACAACAACGATTTTACCACTGAAACTCCACCAAATGTTTTGGTAGTGACTGTTTCGTAAGTGACAATTTTAGGGAATAACACCTCAAAAAAAAAACAAGGATGTCAATACCAAAACTCCATTTTAGGGAATAACACCTAAAAAACAAAAACAAGGATGTCAATACCGAAACTCCGTTTTAGGGAATAACACCCCAAAAAACAAGGATGTCACTACAGAAAATCCATTTTATTGTATAACACCAGAAAAAAAAAACAAGGATGTCACTACAGAAACTCTAAAAAAAAAAATGTTTTGGTAGTGACATTTTTAGGGAATAACACCCAAAATAAAACAACAACGATTTTCACTACCCAAACTCCACCAAATGTTTTCAACATTCACCGAAACAGATGACCATAAATGTGGCAACGTTATCAGTCTAATAATTCTCCCAAGATTTATCAGCAGAATTGGACTAAATTAGCAAGATTTCTTTAGCGGTTCTTTATCAGATACAACCAAATCCTCAATGTGACTTGAAGACAAAAAAAAAAAGGGCCCAAGAATACCCCCCAAAAAACAAGGATGTCAGGACTCTACCAAAGTTTCGGTAGTGACAATTTTAGGGAATAACACCTAAAATAAAACAACAACGATTTCCCCACCCAAACTCCACCAAATGTTTTGGTAGTGACTGTTTCATAAGTGACAGTTTTTAGGGAATAACACCCCCCAAAAATCAAGGATGTCAAACAGTCACAACCAAAACATTTGGGGTGTTTTTTTGGGTGTTATTCCCTAAAAAAACAAGGATGTCACTAACAAAACTCTACCAAATGTTTAGCTAGTGGAAATTTTAGGTAGTTTTAAACAGTGGTACACATATAAAAACTAAATGTTATAGAATAACTCTAAAAAAAAAAAAGTGCTTAATTGCAGAAAAAAAGATGTTC